>NC_133769.1:194233010-194266481 GCF_003597395.2 Chelonoidis abingdonii
TTATGTAATCTCTCGGTGCTCATTTAAACTAGCTGAGAATTAGAGCATTGTTCAGAATGGATTCGTTAGAATTTTACCATACAATATGGTCCTTTTCAATTGAGAAGGAATAAAATTGCCACAGCACCAACATGGCCAACTGATGTATGAATGCAGCCTACGCTTAAAGTTGTTGAAAGAGAAGTTAGCGTCCACACTACCACAAGACCTAATACTCTGTCCAAAACTAGCACCATGTGGGTGGAATGTGTTGAGTATGAGGAGGGTGTGTGTGTGTGTGTGTGTGTGTATCTAACTACGGGATTATTCCGATTTATATAAACTGGTTTTGTAAAACCGATTGTATAAATTCGAGTGCACCGGCACACTGAGTGCGATTAATGCATATCGCTACCAGGCCAAGCTGGCTCGGGTCGCGTGCACTCGATATTTGTGCTCTCAATACATACCCGACGGCTTTTAACAAAAAACCAGTTTTAGTGCTGTCAGAAATCGTCTGGAATAATTGCCACGGTTGTACAGTAGCCACTATCCCAAGTTCCTGCAGTGTCCCCCACCATAGGATCTTGGGTGAATCCCAGTGCATGATGGGCCAAAAACTAGCATCACAGGGCGGATTGCTGGGTAAATTCATCACTCATCCTTCCTCTCATTGAAAGCAACAGCAGACAATCATTTCGTGACCTTTTCTCCTGGATGTGTGGAGGACTGCATAGCATGGCAACCATGGAGCCTGTTTTGTCTTTTGTCACTGTCACCTTATGTGTACTGGATGCTGCTGACAGAGGCAGTACTGCAGTGCTACACAGCAGCATTCATTTGCCTTTGCAAGGTAGCAGAGACGGTTACCATCCCTATTGCACCATCTGCCATTGTAAAATGGCGATGAGATGACGGTTATCAATCATTTTGTACCATCTACTATGTCATGGGTGCTTCTGGCTGGCCTCGCTGAGGTCGGCCGGGGGTGCATGGACAAAAATGGGAATGACTCCCTGGGTCATTCCCTTTGTTACCGAAATGTCAGGTCCATCTAGCTGAGAGCCAGTGACACCCAGACAGGGATAAGGAAAGGTTGCTTTATTCTGCAGAAGAAAGGAGAGTTCTGTACCTTGGTACAAAAAAACTCTACTCCATATAAAAACCAAGAATCTTTCATACACACTCACACACAGGCTTCAGTCGTGTTATCATTTGATTGGTGGTTAGCAAACCCTGCACTTCTGCAGTCTGCTCAGCAAAAACCGGCTTAGGACCAGCTTCAACTGCCTCAAGACTGATAAGGGAAGACAGTTCAAAAGTTCAGGCTACTGTGTCCATGAGATGTCCAATTTCCCCTAATGGTTGCCAGCTATTATAAAACTACTAGCTGTTAGGGGGTCGCTGCTGTCTGTCATAGTCCCCCCTTCGGGCCTGATAATCCAAATTGTCAGACCCATTACGCAATTTGCGATCAAGCTGGAGGGAGAGAGATTATGTTCTCCTACGGACAGTAGATCCCTTAGTAACAGCACTTGTCAAGGTTCCTTCCCCACTCTGAACTGTAGGGTGCAAATGTGGGGACCTGCATGGACACTTCTAAGCTTAATTACTAGCTTAGATCTGGTAACTCTGCCACCATCCAGAAATTTCAGTGTCTAGATCACTTCTTGTCCCCCTCCACAAAACCTTCCCTTCCCTGGGCAACCTTGAGAGGCTTCACCAATTTCCTGGTGAACACAGATCCAAACCCCTTGGATTTTAAAAACAAGGAGAAATTAACCATCCCCCATCCTTTCCCCCCCGCCAATGCCTGGTGAGTCCAGATCCAATCCCCTTGGATCTTAAAACGAGGAATATCAATCAGGTTCTTAAAAAGAAAGCTTTTAATTAAAGAAAGAAAAGTAAAAAAAATCATCTCTGTAAAATCAGGATGGAAAATACTTTACAAGGTAATCAGATTCATATAGCCCAGAGGAACAACCTCTAGCCTTAGGTTCAAAGTTACAGCAAGCAGAGGTAAAATCCTCTCAGCAAAAAAGGAACATTTACAAGTTGAGAAAACAAAGTTAAGACTAATCCGCCTTGCCTGGCTATTACTTACAAGTTTGAAACATGAGAGACTGATTCAGAAAGATTTGGAGAGCCTGCATTGACATCTGGTCCCTCTTAGTCCCAAGAGCGAACAACTCCCAAAACAAAGAGCACAAACAAAGACTTCCCTCCACCAAGATTTGAAATATCTTGTCCCCCCATTGGTCCTCTGGTCAGGAGTCAGCCAGGTTTACTGAGCTTCTTAACCCTTTACAGGTAAAAGAGGCATTAACCCTTAACTATCTGTTTATGACAGCACTACACGAACATTTTGCACATTGCAACATTACCCAAATGACACATAGAAAGAAAATAATCCATTTGACAGTCAGAACAAAAGCTTTAGTCCCTAGAGAGGTTCAGTTTTCCAGGTATTGTCTGCTGCTGGCTCTTCCGGGTCGCGGTGGGAAGGGCTGACGGTGCTCCCTTGAAGTCCGATGTCATCTGCTTCTGGCCCCAGCCTAGGGGCTAGCTTGATTCGGGTGTGGTGGATTCAGGTAGCCTGTTCCCTTACTCAAATTGCAGTGTGGGAGGTAAGAAGGACTTGAAAAGGGCCAGCCTACCGGCATTGGAGAGGCTCGATTTTCCACTCTTTTACATAGACCCAATCCCCTGGCTGGATCCGGTGAGCAGGTACATCAGTGGGTAAGGACTGAAATTGGGCTGCATACCTGTGAAGAGACAGTATTTTGGAGGGAAACAACGTATCTGGTCAACCCCTCGTCCCCCCAAGTGGCTAAATCAGTCACAGGTCCTGGGTCAGTAAATCCGGTGTATGGCCTGCCAAATAAAAGTTCAAAAGGTGAGAGACCAAGCCGACCCCTAGGGGCAGTTCGAACTGCCAAGAGGGCCAAAGGCAGAGCCTGAAGCCATTTTAACCAGTCTGTGCACATATTTTGGAGAGCTTAAGCTTTAAAGTTTGGTTCATTTTTTCCACTTGCCCAGAAGATGTGGTCTCCAAGGAGTATGTAGAAGCCAGGTGATACCTAGGGCCTTTGCAATGTATTGAATAACCTGGGCAGTGAAATGAGTCCCTTGATCAGAGTCAATAGACCTAGGAGGACCAAACCTAGGAATAACATGGTTCAATAAGGTTTTCCCCACTTCCAAGGCAGTTGCTCGTCTAGTCGGGGAATGCTTCGGTCCAGCCAGTCAGTTGGCATACAATTACAAGAAGATACTTGTAGCCTGGCACTTGGGCATCTCTGAGTAGTCGATTTGGAGCCATTCAAAGGGCGTATATGCCCATAACCTTGCTCCAGGGGGCCTTTTGGTTCCTCCCCCTTGGATTGAATTTTGCACAAATGTCACAGGTGGAAAGACTCTTTTGGCTTCCTGGAATACCCCAGGGCATACCAAAGTCTGTTCACAATAGCTGCCATGGCCTCTGCTCCGCCGTGTGTTTCTTGGTGTAGTTTAAATAGGGCAGGCCGCAGAGCAGCCCGGGGCAAGGCTCTTCTCCCATCAGGTAGCTGCCACTCCCCCTTGGTGTCTTAGTGGCCCCTACGTCCTCCCAGCGACTAACCTCTGATGTTCAGGGACAAATGGGAACCGGTGTTGATGGGGGAGAGGGTGCGAGCACCATTTGGTTGGTAATATAAGGTTGTAGGGAGGCCGCTTTTGATGCTGCATCAGCCAATCGGTTCCCACGGACGGTGGGATCATTTCCCTTCTGGTGGGCATGAACATGAATAATGGCAATCTCGGATGGCAGGTGCATACGGCCTTTAATAGTTCCAGAATTAAGGGCCCATGTGCTACTTTAGTGCCACCGGAGGTAATAAAACCCCACTCTGCCCAGAGTTGGCCCGTGGCATGGCAAATGCCAAAAGCATATTTCGAATCAGTATAGATGTTTACAGACTGACCTGCTGCCAGCTCACATGCTCGGGTGAGGGCTACCAATTCTGCTGCTGGGCTGAGGTGGAGGGTCCCAGGGGTGCAGACTGTAATACCTCAAACTGGGTAGATACTGCAAATCCAGATATTCGTTGGCCCTCCACGACCCGTGCCGAGCCATCTGTATACAGTTCCAGGTCAGCATTTGGAATGGGCACATCTGAAAGATCTGGTCTGAGAGTTTTTCCTGATAATGCACTACTTGAAGACAATCATGTGAAGGCTTATGATCGTTGTCCAGAAAGGTAAAAGGGTCGCAGGGTTCAAGGTATGGCATTGCTCAATCTTTAAGTTGGTTCTGGACAATAAAGAAACTTCCAAATGGGTTAGTCTCTGAGAGGTTAAATGCTGAGTGCCCTTTTGGACTAGCAGTAGTTGGACCTCATGTGGGGTCCGTAGGACCATCGGATGGCCTAAAGTAACCTTCTCTGCTTGGGGTACCAGAAGGCCAGCAGCAACCACCACCTGAAGGCAACCAGGAAAGCCTTGTGCCACCGGATCCAGTTTTTGGGAATAGTAGGCCACAGGTCGTTCCTTGGGCCCAAAAGTCTGGGTCAGGACACCGAGGCCACCCCTAGTTGCTCATGCACATAGAGAATGAAGGGCTTCCGATAATCAGGGAGCCCAAGGGCTGGGGCTGAGGCCAAGGCTGTTTTAACCTCCTGAAAGGCTTTGATAGCCCCAGAATTCCAGTGCAGGGGCTCCTCGGCATCATGGGTTATCTGCTCATAAAGGGGCTTTGCCATTTCTCCAAAACCTGGAATCCAAGAACGGCAAAATCCTGCAAGGCCTAAAAATCCCCGCATTTCACATTTAGTCTCTGGCCGTGGGATGTTAAGGATTGACTGGATACGGGCACTAGATAGACTCGATGTCCCGGGGATATCAGTACATGACCGAAGGTAGGTTACCTGGTCCTTGGCAAACTGAAGCTTAGAAGGGGACACTTTATGTCCCTTATCTGCCAAGCAATTTAGCAAGTAAATAGTGTCTGTTTCACATGTTACCTGATCAGGAGAACAAACCAGGACGTCATCCACATACAAGAGATAAGTGGACCACCAGGTAGCTTAATATCAGCTAAATCGCGTGTCAGGATAGGAGAAAATGGTTGGCGATTCAACATATCCTTGTGGTAGCCGAGTCCAGGTCAGCTGTTCTGCCCTCCCGGTCTCTGGATCCGTCCATGTAAATGCAAAGATATCCCAGCTGTCTTGATCTAGGGGAATACTGAAAAAGGCATTACACAAGTCTATTACCGAATAGCAAGCAGTACCTGCTGGAATGGCAGTCAGGATAGTGTGAGGGTTAGGTACCACGTTGTGTCTAGCCTGAACGACTTTATTCACTGCACGCAAGTCCTGGACAAAATCGGTATATACCGGTTTTTCCCTCTGGATCCGTGTCAGGTTTTCTGACTGGCAGAATGGGGATGTTGAAAGGAGACTTGGTGCGAACTAGCACTCCCAACCGCAGGAATGTGGTGATAAGGTTCCGGAGGCCTAGCAGAGCTTCTTGGGGGAGAAATGTCTAAGTCCGCCTACGAGACCAGACGACGCCAGACAGGGAATAGGAAAGGTTGCTTTATTCTGCAGAAGAAAGGGGAGTTCTGTACCTTGGTACAAAAAAACTCTACTTCATACAAAAACAAGAATTTTAATTACACACTCACAATACAGGCTTCGGTCGTGTTAGCATTTGACTTGGTGGTTAGCAACCCTGCATCTGCAATCGTGTCAGCAAAAACCAGCTAGGACCAGCTTCAACTCCCTCAGACCGATAAGGGAAGACAGTTCAAATTTCAGGCTACTGTGTCCGTAGGTGTCAATTTTTGCCTAATTGCCCAGTATTATTATAGGCACTAATTGTTTGGGGTCACTGCTGACGCACAGTCCCCCGTTTGGACCTGACAATCCAATTGTCAGGCCCGATATATTTGCGTCGAAGCTGAAGGGAAGAAGAAATATGGTGTTCTCCTACGGACAGTAGAGCCCTTAGTAGCAGCACTACACAAACATTTTGCACATTGAAACATTACCCAAACAACACATAGAAAGAAAAGAAAGAAAATAATCCATTTGGCAGTCGGAACAAAAGTTTTAGTCTCTTTAGAGGTTCAGTTTTCCAGGTATCATCTGCTTCTGGCTCTTCCGGGTCGTGGTGGGAAGAGCAGGCGGTGCTCTCTCGAAGTCCAATGTCATCTGCTTCTGGCCCCGGCCTAGGGGCTAGCTTGATTTGGGTGTGGTGGATTACTTGAATTGCAGTGTGGGAGGTAAGAAGGACTTGAAAAGAGCCAGCCCACCGGGCCTTTTCCACTCTTTTACATAGACCCAATCCTCTGACTGGATCTGGTGAGCAGGTACATCAGTGAGTAAGGACTGAAATTGGGCTGCATACCTGATCGGGAGAACAAACCAGGACGTCATCCACATACATACAAGAGATAAGCGGACCCACCAGATAGCTTCATATCAGCTAAATTGCGTGTCAGGATAGAGGAGAAAATGGTTGGCAATTCAAAATATTCTTGTAGAGCCGAGTCCAGGTCAGCTGTTCTGCCTTCCTGGTCTCTGGATCCATCCATGTAAATGCAAATATATCCCAGCTGTCTTGATCTAGGGGAATACTGAAAAAGGCATTACCCAAGTCTATTACTGAATGGCAAGCAGTACCTGCTGGAATAGCAGTCAGGATAGTGTACCTAACCAGGGTTAGGTACCATGTTGTGTCTAGCCTGAAAGACTTTTTTCACTGCATGCAAGTCCTGGACAAATCGGTATACCGGTTTTCCCTCTAGATCCATGTCAGGTTTTCTGACTGGCAGAATGGGGGTGTTGAAAGAAGACTTGGTGTGAACTAGCACTCCCAACCGCAGGAGGCCTAGCAGAGCTTCTTAGGGGATGGGATACTGACGAATTTGAGGAATTACAATGCCTGTCTTCAAGGTTATATGCACTGGATCTGTTCGGAGAGTGCCCAAGCCTTTTTTTTAAAGTGTCTCATAGGGAGGCTTTTACCTCCTGTCTGAGTCACTTGGGTGTGATTGGGTCCACAGGCAGGATTGAGTCCTCTGAAGCCTGAGTCAGAACAACACACAGCTGGGGAAGTTGGTTTTGAGGTAACCGGAGGACGATCTTGTCATCTGACAAAAAGATCTGAGCATGCAATTTACACAACAGATCTCTGCCCAAGAGGTTAACTGGGGGATCTGGAGCTAGCAAAAAGGCATGGGAGGCAGAGACACCAGAAATTTCCACAGTAGCCTCCTGCAACACAGAACAGTCAAACGGCTTTCAGCCTATACCCATTACTGGAATACTTTTATTCATGAGGATTCCCTTCTTTGGCTTGACAGTAACAGTGGAGAGGGCTGTCCCAGAGTCCAGAAGACAAGATTAAATGGTTCCTCCCAAAGTTAAACGGACCTGGGGTTGTTGGAGGAACAAACATAAGTGGTAAAATCATTTGAATAGGTGACAGAAGAACCCCCTGGTAGCCGTCATTCCTCACTGTCTTTAAAGTCTGTTCTCCCCACAGTCATCTGCAGAGCATGATTCCTGTGTTTGGGGAGGTGGGTGGGAGTGCTGGGTACAAAGCTGCAATAAGCGCCTCTTTGACATTCCTTTCTGAACACAGCGTAAAGGCCATTTATTTAACATGTAATCCAAAGGGCTATCCTTAGAGGGTTTCCGCTGAGACCCACCCATCCCCTTTTCTGGCACTCAACTAGAGAATTAAACAGAAAGAAGGAGGGAATAATGGTCTAATCCAAAAAATCCAAGCCAGCAATCTCTGTTTACACTGACTGCTACAGGGGATGGAACAGAAGGATCTTAATACGACCTCAGGGCTTCCTTGCATGCTATGGCTTCCACCCTGAGGAATTACAAACAAGAAGCTCAGTTCTGACCACACATCTAACACCCAAAGGTATAAGACAGAAATATACCTGGTCACCAGGTAACCAGAATATAACCAGAACCCAGGAAGTGTTTCCTTATCCTATTAGTGCTCACCTTATCGAAGCACAAACTCCAGGGGCTGCGATGAAGTGAGAAAGAGGGGCTAAACACCCCTGTGGCGCTGCTCCTAGTTCGCCACAGCCATCAGGAGTCCGATGTCCGAGCTAGGAGGGTCCCCATCTGGGGTCACCAGAAACTGTTACCAAAATGTTGGGTCCGCCTAGCTGAGAGCCAATGACAGCCAGACAGGGATAAGGAAAGGTTGCTTTATTCTACAGAAGAAAGGAGAGTTCTGTACCTTGGTACAAAAAAACTCTACTTCATACAAAAACCAAGAATCTTTTATACACACTCACACACAGGCTTCGGTCGTGTTAGCATTTGATTGGTGGTTAGCAAACCCTGCACTTCTGCAATCTGTTCAGCAAAAACCAGCTTAGGACCAACTTCAACTGCCTCAAGACCGATAAGGGAAGACAGTTCAAAAGTTCAGGCTACTGTGTCCGTGAGGTGTCCAATTTCGCCTAATGGTTGCCAGCTATTATAAGGCTACTAACTGTTCGGGGGTCTCTGCTGACTGGCATAATAGTAAGACTGTGGAGGAGTCATGATCTTTAGACTTCAGGAATAAATTGATATATACTAGCTCAGGAATAGGCAACCTATAGCACATATGTCAAAGGCACTGATTTTCAGTGGCACTCACACTGCTTGGGTCCTGGCCACCAGTCCCGGGAGGCTCTGCCAAGACCGGTGCAACCATTTAGGTGACCTAGATGGTCGCCTAGGGTGCTAGGATTTTGAGGGCGGCATTTTCTTGAGCAGCAACCGCGGCAGATGGATCTTCGGCCGCCCTGGTCGCCACCAGCATTTAGGCGGAGGGAGCTAGGGCAGGGGAGCACGGGGAGGGCCGCCTGCAGCAAGTAAGGGGGGTGGTGGCACGGAGGGGAACTCCCTGCCCCAGCTCACCCCTGCCCCGCCTCCTCCCCGAGCACACCATGGCTGCTTCACTTCTCCTGCCTCCCAGGCTTGCGGTCCCTAAGCCGATTGGTGCCGCAAGCCTGGGAGGCAGGAGAAGTGACAGCAGTGACGGTGTGCTCGGGGAGGAGGTGGAGCAGGGGTGAGCTACTTCACTTCTCCAATCAGCTTAGGCACTGCAAGCCTGGGAGGTGGAGAAGTGGTGAAGCAGCCACGGCTGCTCAAGGTGGAGGCAGAGCAGAGATGAGCTTGGAGGGCGCAAGGTGGAAGTTTCGCCTAGGACGCAAAACATCCTTGCACAGGCCTTGAGCTCTGCATTTTAATTTAATTTTAAATGAAGCTTCTTAAACATTTTAAAACCTTATTTACTTTACATACAACAATAGTTTAGATATATATTATAGATTTATAGAAAGAAACCTTCTACAAACATTAAAATGTATTACTGGCACACGAAACCTTAAATTAGAGTGAATAAATGAAGACTCAGCACACCACTTCTGAAAGGTTACTGACCCCTGTCCTAGCTATTAACTAAATCCTGTTTTTGTTGTGAGTTCTTTTCAAAATCTAGAGCACTTCATTTTCATGTTTGTTTCTTTAATACACTGTATCTCTGTTTTTGCAATTCATTTGGACTCTCATATAAATATTTATATAAGGCATACTTAATTTTCCTCAAGCTATACCATGTTTGTTTTAATATGAATTGGGAAACAACCAGAGAAAGTAAGAACAGCCCCAAACTTTGGCCCATTCTCATTCTAATTCAGTTTATGTAGGAAACAAAGAGAGACCTGTAAGGTCTAGTAGCTTAAATTGAGAGATTTTGTTCATAGATGAGTCCTGCAGCTCTTCTTCAATCCCATGTTAGACAAAACTCCAGTTGACTTCTGACTTCAGAGGAAGTTTTGCGTGAGACAGGACTGTAGAATTTATTCCTATTTGGAATAATGATATTCCTATAATATTGTTTCCGCTAAATAGCATCCCACAAACTAGCCAGTACATTCTCCCAGGAGCAGAAGAAATGATATATGCTGAGATCACCCTCTGAGGTAAAAAATACTTTCTTGCCACTGTGTGCATGTGTGTGTGTGTGTGTGGGGGGGGGAACAGTTGATTTTGCCCAGCAGTTGATCTTCGTATCCTAAACGTGTCCTACCTGCTCCTTGTGCACTTTCATGCAAAGAGCCACTCCCCAAGAGCTGACACACAGATATACACACCTCTCACATTTTGTATATCCTTCAAATCCCCCAATTGTAAATCCACCCTCCACCCCACCCACCCCCGGCACACAGGAGCACATTGGTTACACTGCCTGAGCGACTTTCATAGGTGGGGGAATTGTTTTTTTCCTTGCTGCTGTGATCTTGAGAATTTGGCTGAAACTCCAAGATCTTACGCTGATTATTCAGAAATAGGAAAGTCATTTTATTCTTTTATGTGGCCATAGGAACAGAAGAAGAGATGTGTAAAAATCTCTAGTTTTGAGAAGAGATGAAAATTTAGCCTTCATTGAATTCCTTCAGCATTTGCTGCGTGTGCTGCCTTTCTATGGACAATATATTGAATTTACACAATTTCCTCAGAATAGCACCTACTAATTAAGCAATTGCATGTCTGCCTGGATTATGGCTGTGAAGATTTCTAGAATAAACTTAACAAGTCTCATAGCCAGCAAGCCTATCTGAAATCTGAACCACTACATACAGAGTATGACTTCTCTTGGTTTGATTTTTTCTAAATATCTTCTTAGTAAGTCATTTCTGCTCAGACTTGCATAAAACAGCTCTAATGTTCTGCTGTCTTTCCCTGCAGACATCTATTGAACAAAAGCCCCATGTTTGGAGAGAGAATATAATATCTAAGCTAAGATTTTGATAGTGATTGATTCTTGGTAGTAATCAGAAATTTTGTACACTCACTTTCTTTAACTCAAGATAGTCACAAGAATTTTAGCTCATAAGTTAGGCCCAATTTTTTCTTCCCTTCTTCATTTGAGTATTTGTAATGGCATTATTGAAACTAAACTAGCCCTAACTAGTCATGAACAGAACGTGTGTAATGCAAAATTCTCTCCCATGATAGATTGAAGATATTTATTGCCTTTCTTCTTGGGAATAAAATCACCATCACGATCAATTTTCTGTATTTGAAAGAAACATAGTTACTGTTTGAAAAGCCAGAGAACAAACATGTACAGTGCAGTTGGCTATGAAGTCTATGTATTATGGTGCTGATGAGGAGCGGTTTTCAGTTCTAAGATTTTGCCCTGATGAAAATCTATAACCAAAAAAAAAAAGAGGAAATTTTGCATAATAAAAGAATAATAATAATTTAAACAGGTCTCTCACTTTAGGAAAAAATCTAGTCACTGTTGTTTTTTCATTAACTCTGTTCAAAACAGTCAGAGGGATTTATAATGTGCAAGATATGTGAATGTGAATTTTTTGCTACTACTATACAGTATAAAAAAAAGACTGTTTGGGGGTAATGGCTTCTTCATGATAAAGACTTGCTAGTCCAAATGAAATATTTGCACTACTTGTTTGAAGAACTGGTGATTTCTGATTAAGGAAAATCTATTTTAATATAATTGTCTACTATACCTCCTTGCCATCTTCTGTAATGGACATGTCAGGAAAACCAGTGATATTAAAATATTGCCATTATAAGAAGCATAACTAACTTGTGTGCTGTAATTGAAATGAATGAAGGTTTGCTGTCTGCATGAGCAAGAAGTAGGGGAAGAAATCAAATGTTGCCAATTAATGCAGAATCAGATTAACTTCAGTAGATAAATTGATCATTCTTCAGGGAATTCTTTTACCATGAATCTATAAATTCACAGGCTATCATCTATATTAAATTTTAATGTGCTCAGTGCCCCAAAGGAAAAAACCAAATGTGTACTATTGTAAAATAAAAACATATTTTCCATTTATGTGGATCAGTCAAAATAGATTTTTATTATCTCACGATTACTCACACTGTAAAGGTCTCAAATATTAAAACTAGACTCATTTTCTTCAATCTCAGCGAAGAAATAGACTTTCTGCTGACAAAGGTTTTTGTAGTATGATTTTTGTTTCCTTAAAACCAGGACCAAAACTAATATAGAAACAATTTCTATATTTGTTGCTAAACAGGAAAATACGTGTTTTCCTTTAATACTTTACAATGGACTTTTGGGAGAATTTGATTAAAAGTTGCATTAGTAAAATTATAGTTTTCACCAATAGAGTAATATTAAAAAGTTGTCGGAGCACATCACATACATTAATGTACAGAGAAAGGATACTTCTGTGGTGAGGGCACTGGCCTGAGAGAGAGAGAGAGACGTGTGCACGAAGAATCTCTATCTGGAATCCTAATGCTTGTTTTTGTAGATTCTGAATTTCTCAAACCAATGAAAAGTCAAACCCACAGCTTAACCTAGTGAAATCAACTGAGCCTTTAATCTAAGTACTTAGCCCTTTAGGGTTAGCTCAGTAGATGGGCATGGAAGTTTGCTTCCAGTTGAAATGAAGGATCCACCCAGAAAGAATCATTTAGCTCAACTGACCTTCCCTTTTTTTGTAGGATTATGTCTAGAATTTGCAATCTGCTAGCTTCTCCAGGAATGGGTATATGGCCCGCACTGATAGCCACACCACCCAGTTGTGACCGCTGGGAGACAAGTGCATTGGTATTAAGCAGCTGATCCAGCCCTTATGAAGTTACAGAATGCATTCTCTTTACAGGTACAGAGCATGTCCCTGCCTTCTCCATGAATTATTTAAGATGGTAGCCTGAGGACTGCATGTGTGGGCAGCATGCATGATCAGAGCACAATGGGAGTTAGTAATGCTGGAGACCACCCCCAGAAGAGACATTCATCTTTGTGCACTTGTACAATAGCCAGCCATGCTCTGTCCCTTGTAAGCTTTGTTTAGGAGACACAGCAGCAAAAGTTGGGCCCTAGCCAAAATGGCTCTTCCTTATAGTAAGCGAAAGCATCGAGATCAAATACATTAACAATAGCTCAGTGAAAACATTAAAGCTCATACAGTCTGATAAGCTGTATCAAAGCATAGTCTTTTCCAGTGTACCAGTAAGTGGTACCATTAACAGAACAGATTACTATTCAAGCTAACATGCTGCCTTTCCCCACTTCTTTTCTTTAACAAACACTGCATCCATGTGTCTGTCTATGCATAAAGAATAGACACTAATCTACTATGGCATCCCAGTCACATTACGGTCATATAGTATCATAGTCACTTTTCATCACAATCATCTTTCAGTACTTTGGTGTGCTATGTGCAAAGTTAATTGCAGTTACATTGAACTGACAAGAACTGACAGCATTAGATGCTATATGAACATCAATGAAGTGGCTATGTTTAAAAACAGAAAGAAGATATTTCCTCCCCTTCTCTTTTTTTCTATACTTGTTGACAAATGTACCCTGGTAGAAATGTGCAGACCTTGAGCAAAGTTTAAGAAGGTCATTGGGCACAGTTCTCAGTTGATTGACATATGTCTTATAGGCCTCTTACAAATGTTTGGATGATAGAAACAGCTCCTTTGATTTTAGTGTGCCCTGTAGTTCCTCAGTTTAGTTACCCCAAAGATGAAGACACTCTTTTATTTACAGGTGCCATTTATTTAGCATTGATGGGTTGAGACATTTTTCTCCAGTGCATCTGATCAGATTTACAAGAAGACAATGAAAGCTGGAAAACCTAAGTAACGCTCCCCATTGTATTCAAATAACCATTTCCTGACCTGTGTGATGTGATTTAAGTCTAACACCTCAGCTCAGCAAACCATTGGAGTTTGTCTCTAACTGTGAGACAAACATCACCTTGTTCGTATTAGTAACATGTTATTTCATTTTAGCAGCAGATGAAAGGTGTTGGGTGTAACTGAGAGATGTTATTCTCTCTCCTGGTGTTGTAGCTGCTTGCTGGGGAAGAGTTAGGTAGAGAGATTAAAAAGAAGGAAAACAAGGAAGAAGAAAACCCTCAGAAATAACAGAGCAAATCTTTAAAAGATTTTTGTCTTTATTTGAGAAAGTGTTTGCGGGGTTTTTGGCTGTATATGGCTTGTATATCACTGAGTTGTATGCAACAACAAATAACATAATATAGCAGTGATGCCAAGTACGGCCTGTATTCTCTTTATAGAAAGGAGGAATAGCAGTGCTACATTTTGAAGGTGAGGTGGGGGTGGAAGAATGGGGCAAATTATGTGATGACCAGGCTCCTTGCACATTCTAACTATAATCACACTTTGGCATTCCCTACTGGGACAAAATCTTCATTTTAAATGATCAGAAACCCTTCTCCATACATAAAATTCTCTTAACCCAGCGTTAAACATTGGAAGTGCAATCCTGGTCCTAGCAAAGCTCCCATTGACTTCAGTGGGGTCAGGATTTCACTCTGAGCAAATAAGTCTTGTCACATTTCAGAAGAAGGGGCCAGAGAATGGTTACTTGACTGCAGGTGTTTGTTTCTGCTCACCCATCCTAGGGCCACTGGAAGTTATGCTGTACAGCCTCTTGCAGTGGGTGATCCCTACTGCCAAGACTCCCAGAGTGCTTCTTCAGTGCAGTTTCACCACAGAGCTGAGATGGAAGTTAAGACTCTGCACTAAGAACCATGACTGCAAACGCAGAATGAAGGGTTAAAAACAGGGGTGTGTGTGTGACCCAAGATGCCTAGGATAGCCCACATTGAAAATATCAAGGTCAGGGCAGCCTGTAAAAAGCAGAGCAGATTCTCCCAGAACTTGTGGTTAACACTGAAGTTAGATTCACCAGCCAGTCAAATTGAGCTTCTGATCCCCCCACACTGGTTATCAAGAAGCCAAAAAGAAAAGAAAAGAAATCACACAACCCCCTTTACTGCACTCCAATCTTAGATTCTCAGTTGGCCAATTGGTCCAGTAAAGTGAAAAGTTATTTAAAACTCTACTCACTATACAAAATAGTCTTCTGATCCCCAAAGGGCCAATGCAAGTTTGGGTCTTACCCGAAATACCATATTGACAACCGATCCTTTATGATCTAAAACTAAATGTTTAATATAAAAGAAAGGAAAGAGAAGAGAGTTGTCAAAGCAATCAGATATGTACATATGATTTCACGATCCATATATTAGGTTCTTAGCATCATTGGTGAGTTTGCTGGCTTGTAAAATCCATCTGTAACACATCCAAAGCTTGGAAGGGTCTTTCACTCCGTTGTTCAAAGCTTCAGTTTATAGAGAAATTACTCCAGAGGTGAGAAGCAGGTTTGAAGACAAAATGGAGAAGATCCTGCTGCCTTTTATATCCTTTGCCATGTAGCTTGTACATCCTTTATCCGAAACACAAGCTCATCACACATAGGTATGGAAAGTACTTGGAGTCCCCTGTTCACCTGCATGTGTCCTACATGTCCTGCTGACTCATAGGCATAGCCCCTGATTTCTCTTAATGGGTTCATTGTATGGCTGACTGCCTTTGTTAGGCCATCAAAAAGTCTATATAGTGCTGATGCCAATCTGTCTGTGGGTATTACCCAGAAACACACCACTGGTTTGTGATGCAGATATATCACGCATATGTGTAACTCATAATACAAAGATGATAGATATATATAAAAAAGATTATCATACTTAGCAAATCATAACTTTTCCACTGATACTTTACATAGCATATTTTGCAAGATTCATTGCAATTTGTAATATTGGTATCAATAATATTAAAAACAGTCACCTATAGTCCACACAACACTACAGGTTGGAGGATTTTTTTTTTTAATCAGAAAAAGAATATACTAACTAGTACTATTAATCTGTTCTACTCTCAAAAGTAATAGAATCCTGACAACCCAGACACATTTAATAAATAACTGATTTTTGTCTCTTTAAGGAAGAAAACTGCAAACAAATCCCTGAAAACAACGGCATCAGAGGAAGAGGTACAAATTCACAAAAAGCAGAAGCATTCAGATTTCCATCTAATTTTACAAGAATTTAAAGAAATTATACTCGGTAACACGAAGTGATTCTGACAAGTAGAAAAAAGCAGTTTTGTTATACAGGAAGTAAATAAAAATAAGTTTTTTGCCAAGAGGGTATTGATCCATCACCAATACTGACCCAAAGATATGAATTGGGTTCAAAATGTTCAAATGTGGAGGACTGTTAGGTGCATAAAACCATATTTAGGCATCTGAATAACTGGCCTGCTTTTACAAAGATTCTAATTACTTCTGAACTCCATCTTACATCAGTAAGAGTTGTGGATGCTCCATATCTCTGAAAACCAAGCATCTTATATAGGAGTGTAAATATACACTTGGACTTAGGCCCAGATTTTTAAGGGCATTTAGGGATTACTCTGCTCACTGTTGCAAAGCCTAACACAAGTGACAAAGGAGCCTAAGTCGCATTTTCAGAAGTGACAGGCTCAGATCTATGGTTGCTAACTTTGTAATATTTAAAAAATGGACATTCCAGAAAGAGTCTCAGAACCTCCCCCACCGCACCTCACCTTTTTCCTCCAAGGCCCCACCCCACCTGGTCTCATCCATTGAAGCCCTGTCCCTACCCTAACACTCCACAGTGCCTCTTCCCATGAGACCTTATCTGCTTTATCCTTCCCGCAAGGCACTGTGTCTGTTCAGCCTCTTTCCCCAAGGTGCCATGCCCCATTCATTCCTTTCCTCCCTCTTTCCCTCATCACTTGCTGCTTTTCCCCTCTCCCCCACCTCCTCTCTGCCTGGCTTGGGAGGCACTTGCCTGAGGAGTTAGGGCTGGGAGCAGCAGCCACCCAACACAGGTAGTTGGTGCAAGTGATGCCGCAGCATGTCCCTACCTCCCCCTCCCAGCAGCATACAGACTTTGGGCATCTGGTCTGTACTACTGACACTGTCACATCCCCTTTTGGATTGGACTTTCAGATAGAAAACAGGGCGCCTGGGCACTTTACTCAGATCTTCAAAGATATTTAAGTATTTAACTCCCATTGATTTTAATTAGGCCTAATTAGACTCCTAAGTGCTACGTCATTTTTGAATATGAGACTTGGGTGCCTCAATCAGTTAAGCTTTGTAAAAATCTGGGCCTAAGTGACTAATTTTAGGCACCCAAAGGTGAAAATTTTGGTCTGATAAGCAGGCAATGTTGTCATCCAATGTCAGCATACAACACTCTCACTTAATTCTTCTCAAATTTAACTGTATTATTATTTATGATTATCACACTCAAAGGTGTTCCAGAGAACACACAGATAGTGAGGTCCCTTTCCCAGAGAATTAACAATCTAAATCAGGGATCTCAAACTCAAATCACCACGAGGGCCACATGAGGACTAATACATTGGCCTGAGGGCCGCATCACTGAAACCTTTTCATACAATGATAAAAAAGTATAGTCGAAAATGAAAAAAATGAAGAGTAATATAGTATGCTATTACAACTCAATATATTAACTTTTTAAAAACTGTAATGCAAAGAGGAGTTTTAATAAAGTATAAACACCAGTAACCATTCCTTATGTGGTCAGTAACACTGATGATAATCTACACTAACAGTCCATTAACGTAGCTCTAATGCCAGGAACTTTTTAAAGTAACTATTCATACAAAATACATTGCCACTTTTAACAAACATTCTTCCCAACTACTCACAGCAAAAAATCAGACATGCTGAACTGCTCAACTAGACCATGAGGCCCTGCCCCTGCCCCGCCTCTTCCCAATCCTTCCCCAAAATCCCTACCCTAACTCTGCCCCCTCTCTTCCCCAAATCCTCACCCCGGCCCTGCCTCTTCCCCGCTTCTTTCCCCGAGTGCATCCCTGCTTCTCCCCCATCCCTCCTGGAAAGTCCTAAACACCACCCAACAGCTGTTGAGTGGCGGGAAGCATTGGGAGGTAGGCGGAGTAGTGGGGACACAGCGTGCTGAGGGGGAAAAAGGAAGAGCAGGGGGTGAGGGGAGCTTGAACATAAGAACATAAGAATGGCCCTACCGGGTCAGACCAAAGGTCCCTCTCGCCCAGTATCTCTCTACCGACAGTGGCCAATACCAGGTGCCCCAGAGGGAGTGAACCTAACAGGCAATGATCAAGTGATCACTCTCCTGCCATCCATCTCCATCCTCTGACAAACAGAGGCTAGGGGCACCATTCCTTACCCATCCTGGCTAATAAGCCCTATAGCGACTGAACCACCGATGAATTTATTCCAGGTCCCTTTGAAACGCTGTTATAGTCCTAGCCTTCACACCTCCTCAGGTAAGGAGTTCCACAAGCTGGACTGTGCGCTGTGTGAAGAATCCTTTTTTGTTTTTAAACCTACTGCCGTACGATTTTCTTTGTATGACCCCCGGTTAGTTCTTGTATTACAGAATAAGTAAATAACTTTTCCTTATCCACTTCTCAAACATCCACTCATGATTTTAATACCTCTAGCATATCCCCCCTTAGTTCCTCTTTTCCAAGCTGAAAGAGTCCTAGCCTCTTTAATCTTTACCTCATATGGACCCCTCGCCAACCCCCTAATCATTTTAATTGCCCTTTTCTGAACCTTTTTCTGTGCCCATATATCTGTTTTTGAGGTGAGCAACCAATCTGTACACAGTATTCGAGATATGGGCACACCAGGAATTTATATAAGGGCAATAATATATGCTCAGTCTTATTCTCTATCCCCTTTTTAATGTTCCTACATCACTGTTTTGCTTGGTTTGACCACCTCTGCACACTGCGTGGACATCTTCAGAGAACTGTCCATGATGACTCCAAGATCTTTTTCCTGACTCTTTGTAGCTAAATTAGCCCCCATCATATTGTATGTATAGTTGGGGTTATTTTTTCCAATGTGCATTACTTTACATTTATCCACATTAAATTTGATTTTCCATTTTGTTGGCCAATCACTTAGTTTTGTGAGATCTTTTTGAAGTTTGTCACAGTCTGCTTTGGTCTTAACTATCTTGAGCAGTTTAGTAACATCTGCAAACTTTGCCACCTCACTGTTTACCCCTTTCTCCAGGTCAACTACCAGTGGAGTTGGCACCTATGGCAGGCCACAGGAAATAACTTTGTGGGCCCCATGCAGCCCGCAGGCCAAGTGTTTGAGACCCCAATCTAGACTAAGACATAACATACAAGTGAGGGTATTTACAACAAAAGAGGATAAATGGCTTAGAACATGACAAGTTTATGCAAATACGATTAATTAAAAATATTTAGATTAGTCATTAATGTTTCTGTACTAATTCATTTTGGTTTGTCTCTTATTATTGTCCATCCCATTGCAACCTTACTACAACTTCAAGGATTTAATCTAATGGATCTGTTATTCACCCAGTTGACCATATGTAACCCACGTGCCTAATAGGGAGATATATCTTTAAGAGATCTGGGGGCAAGGGGTAGGAATAAGTTGCATTTGGGTCATTGTTGCTAGGCTGATGTACCATTAGCACTCCACACCTAGAAGTTTCTGGAACTGGGTGTGGTAATTTTGGTTATGCTCAATAGGTTCCCTGTAGCTCAAGTCATACTTCATACGGGCAACTGGCAAGCAGTCAGGGCAGCTGCTTTAGAAAAGGCCATGTATCCTGTGTGGGCTAGGAGAAGCTGAGTTACAGGCTTTCCCCTCCCAGCTCTTAAGCATGTTGCAGCAGGTTAGTAATATTGTTAAACCCTCTACCAGCAAAGCCCTGGCAATGTTAATTATAGAAAGGGGAAATTGGGAGGGAAAACTAATTTCTTTTATTGTAATTGTATACTTGGAATGTTGTTTGATTTAAGCCAGACTGTTTCAGTTAAATTGTCTCAAGGAGTATGATTTGCCCACTTTTCTCTTATCTAAATGTGATGAGGGGGAAAGAGTCATTTATATTTTGCTGTTCTCGGTTTTATATTTTTTCTTGTAGCAATTTTTTAAAATCTATACACTTAATCTAGTTAGCTAATTGAGTGATTTCAGAATAGGAGTAGGAAGAGTTTACATGGATTCCAGCTGAAGATTTCTATAAGCAAGTGAAAGGAAGATATTGTTGCAGTGCCTTTGACTGTATAGGTTTTGGTGATCAAAGACTGTAGCTGAGACTTAGGTGAACTAAACCTAAGTTTCTGGGAACTCTGATTTTCTTCTTACTATGTTTCTGTGGTGATTAACCTGTTCAGATTTAATTATTTTTTTTTAATATATGTATACTGTGAAGACAATGTATGTGGATTATAAAGTAGCCATGTTATGTTGTTGAACTTTAGTTATTATTTATAATGTTGATTTATCCTAATGCCAGTAGCTAAGAATTAAGCTCTTTCTTTCTTTTCTTTTTTTTTGGACTTGATTACAGGGAGGTGGACCTGTGCAATCCTTGATGAAAATCCTCAGTGACTGAATTCTGGGTCTTTCCTCTTCTAAGGAGGCTGATTTTTTTTTGTAGGCACTGGAGAACAGCAGTGAAGTATAATCTAGCCCACCCAAAGATTACATGTAGTCAGGAGGCAATGTGGACATCCTTTCCTTTCAAATATTCTTGTTATACAGCATATCCTACAGACTGTAATTCACTTATTGACTCAGCAGTGATTGGATTTGTGTAAAATGCATTATTTTCTGAGAGTTCTGTAGTTGCAGGTCACATCATAAACTACTGCAGTTCATTTCATTTACTCTATTAGTGGGCATCATTCTTCCACTCAACCACATCTTACACACAGAAATTTTCCTTGTTCTATCATTTATAAGGAGAAGAAAGACTTGTCAATTTTGCTCCATAAACTTTACTGTTTAATTCAAAATAACCCAGTAAATGACCGCTCTGAGGTTTCACTGTAATGTGTTTAGGTAGCTGAACCTAGTTATGATGTTAAATATACCATAACAGTAACAATAAACTTCAGCATCATCTTGCTTAGAGCAAGTACTTCCAGTTTACATCATTGAGTATCACTTTAGTTTTAAGCAGCAAAGAGTCCTGTGGCACCTTATAAACTAACAGACGTATTCGAGCATGAGCTTTCATGGGTGAATAACCACTCATTGGATGAATGCATCATGCTCCAATTCGTCTGTTAGTCTATAAGGTGCCACAGGACACTTTGCTGCTTTTACAGATCCAGACTCACACGGCTACCTCTCTGATACTTTAGTTTTAAGACCCATTGACCAATATCTGCATAGCTTTACAAGCTTCACTGGATTCTTTGGAAGACACTGCCATACAAGGGAAACTTTCAGCTGTTATGCTCCCCTGAGAGACAGGCAGATAATGACAGGCTAGACTTCTACTCCATCATGACCCTCAATTGCCATAACACAGAGAATGAAAACACTCAGGAAATTAGCAGTAAAGGGGAAGAGTCAACAGTGGAGGTGTTTCCTAGCTTGCCTTCCTTGGGCTTCAAGGAATCTCTAGGTCAGCCTGCACAGTTTGGTCACACTTTGGACCTAGTCTTCATGTTGGATCCCAGCATAGAGGATATCACAATCCAGTCCAGTATTTTGGTTAGACCACCACTCCCATTACACCAGTGGTCAGTGGTCTCCAGGCAACAAGAACACTGGTTTATCCATGAAGGCTTACTGATGCCATCAAATTCAAAAGCCTGCTAAATGACATTGTCTTAAAACTCTAGCCATGACTATTGTCTTCCTGGTTCACAAACAACCCCTCACTCCCTCATGTCCAGACAGATAACTTTGTTTTATTTTCTAATCCCAGGGCCAGATGAAGGCAGGGATGGAAACATAATTACCGGTGATGGGAAAACAAAAGATGAAACACGCAGATTGAAAAACAAAAAAAATCATCCAAGATTATGCTAAAGCTATACTGCAGGCCAAGACAATCTTCTTGTCAGCCTTCACTAAAGTAGCCAAATCCCACCCTAAGGAGTCATCCAGAGTGGTAAATAACTTCTTCATTGTAATCCCCAAAACCTCAAAGGCGTTGTGTGGCCTAGCAGGAAAACAAAGTGTAATGGCTTCTTTAGGTAGACCCCTCCCCCAGGAGTCGAGAGAGAGGGGTGGCTGGAAGGAGAAAAAGATCCCTTCCCAGAATTGGGGAGAGAGGAGTGGCAGGAGGAAGGAAAAGACATCACCTGAGCTGACAGACTCAGGTGGGGTTCAGATAAACTGGTGGGATTCAGATAAGCTATTTGCCCTGGCACAATCGAAGAAGGGTATAAAAGCCCTGTCCCTCCAGCCTGAGCCTGCTCTGCTGAAACAGAGGCAGGTATTTCTACTCACTGTTGATAAATAAGGGTGATTGCAGGAGTTGGCTAGGAGGGTTGGGGCATCCAGGCTTATTACTTTGTATGAACTATAACCTTCAGCTTTACACCCTGGGTTTTGCCCTTTGGATAGGCAATTTGCATATTGTAGTCAGCTGCCTTCTCAGTCATTGCCAGGCTCAATTTATTGTTAAGGAAAAATTAAGAGATGGTGGTTTTACTGTATGTTGGACAATCAGTGCACTAGGGTTTCCTTGAAGGGTGGATTGGATGCAAGACTTTGGACTTGAAAGTTGACTTGAATGCATTGGAGGGCATTGGTATGGGGTTTCCACCTAGATATATTGTATTTGGGAGGGGATAAGGACATAACTCTTTCCCATCCTGGTAGCACCATCTGCAAGAATGAAGTCAGGAGCAAGTGAGGTGATTCTGAATTTAAAATGTTACTTTGAGGATAGTGGACAGAATGTAAAAGTTGGTGTTTGGAGCCAATGAAGAGCCTATGTGTGCACAGCTAGACTTCTAGAACCTTGGATCTTGACCAGGTTTGTCTTAGGTGCAAAGCAACTAATATCTTGAAGATTCAAATGTGTATTGGAGGAATACATTCAGCTTCCCTTGAGGGCATGAGTGATCCCTCTCAGAATTTGTCATTACAATCCATGAAGGGACAGTATCTACCAGGGCTAATAAACGGATCAGCAAGGAAGTGGAGCTTTGAGTGTTAGAGATCTGCAAGGGGTGTGCAAAGAGAGGTGACGCCTTGGCTTTGAGTGTCAGAAATACAGTTGAAGGATGATAGGTAAATGATGAGTGAGTTAGAGTTCTAAAGGAGTGTGGCAACAGAAAATACAGGCAGGGAGTGGGGTCAAGCACCATTAGCGGTGACACAGGAAGGCATAGTTATTGATTATCTTATCAGAGTCTATGTCAAACATCTTTGTTATAATGTTACTGAAAGTGACACATGCAAGATAGGATTACAGTGCTCACACATTGTGCAATCAAATATTTTCTTTGTGATTAAAGGCATTAATTTAAGAATTATGTTTAGTAGTGTCTAATGGTAAAAATGAATTATTTTGTTACTGATTTTTCCAAGGGTGTACTGCATAAAATTACAAATTCTTACTTACAGGGTCCTCACATTTATAAAAATCATCCCATTAATTAGAGATATCACCATTTCTAGTGGTACTCCCTATGTTACTATCAGGAATATCATAAATCCATAAAGTCTTTCAAATCAGGATTGACTGTTTCAAATCAGAATTGTATGTGAATACAAGTGGTCTTTCTAAATGAGACATAACATTCTGCTTTAAATTATACCCACATGCTTAAAATTCATGTTTGTGTAAATGATTTGACACAGGTGTAAATCTAAAATGGGTCTTTTTTTTCTGTTTTGTCCTATTTGTGCGCATAATGTAATAGAGTCCTATTTCAGTGAAAGTTTTGTGTCTGTTACTCTGTACCAGCTTATGTAAAGCATCCTAAAGGATACCTATTTGCTCTAAGTAACCAGTCAAATATATTCATTTGGATTATACTTCATCCTTGTAAATTAGGCCAGGTTTACATTGGTCAGGTGGTTATAGTCATCTGTATGGCCACATTACAAACTGAGATTTCAATAGCACTCACATATTTAACATGTTAATTTTGATCTCATTCAATAGTAACTGTATTTGTGTTTAGCTATATGTATGCATTTAGACTGAAAGAATGGGTAAGTTTAAAAGAGCTCTTAGTGAAAACTAACAGTTGTGGAAATAATGGGAGATAAACTATGTGCACTGAAGACAAAGGTGAATAAATGCAGTATTGGATTGAAATTGTACATCGGAAAAAGGAGACTGGAGAATTTAAAAGAACTGGGTTTTGTGAAATGAAAAGGTTGTGATGGTGGTGATAAGATAGATTGGTGAGAATGAAGACAAGGAATTATAATATGTTTAATTGGGAACATAGTAATTGGGTGCGCATTTGTGAAAAATAAATGAAGATATGATCTTGGTGAGCTGTGATCATTCAGATTCCACCTACTACCAATATCAGTAGACTCAGAGGCCAGGGTTTTCCAAGGAGCATCAAAAGTAGTAGGCACCCAAAATCATATTGAAATTCAATGTGATTTTGGGTATCTACAAGTCCCTTAGACTCCTTGGAAAATCCTGGCCAAAACTGGCATATCTACCAATACATACCTCCTAGTGTCAGATCATGAAATTTATTGAGTTTACATAAAAAGACTAAGATTAGAAAACTTTAAAAAAATCACATCAGTTTTGGTGATGTGCCATTAACTAGATGATGATGATGATTAATAAAGTCCTCTGATGGCCATTTTTTGATCTTTCACTCACCAAATTTACAAAGATAGGGGCTTATCTGAATTTAAATATCCATAGCCACAGACTGCTGCAATCCTTTCTTAAAATAAAAAGTGATGATTATGTGGTATCTGTATTAGTGGATTTTCCAAGTGAAATATAGCAAACACTTACAAAAGTGTCTTGTCAAAAATAAATACATTTTATAAAGTAGGTTTGAAAAGTTTAGTGAGAGGAAGATTGAAGTTTAATATCCCTATGGGACTGTTACAGTTGTTCTGATACTTTAATTGTTCATTTCAATATTTTCAGATGATTGGAATTCTTCTAAAAGTATTAAACTAATGGTTGTTTTGATTACTTCAATGTTCTTGCAAGTTTTAACTTTTCACTTACTAATATGTGCTCTCAACTTTAACTTCAGTTTAAAAAAATGGTGTATCTGTGAAATATGAATCTGACAAGTGCCGTCAATAAGCCATATTCTTAAATTCAAGGGTAGGACTTATGGTTACTAAGAAATACCCTATGAATTTCTTTAGATAATGGATGCATACTGTGCAAATGGGAATGACAACATGAGGGATAGATTTAAAAGGGGGACTTTGCACTACCTATGTCAAGGTTTTTTCCCCCACTTTGAACTTTAGCGTTCAAAAAGTGGGGACCTGCATGGACCCTTCTAAGATTAATTCCTAGCTTAGATCTGGTAACGCTGCCACCAGCCAAAAATATAGTGTTTGGCATACATCCTGTTCCCCCAAAACCTTTCCTGGGGAACACAAATCCAAACCCCTTGGATCTTATAACAAGGAGAAATTAACTATCCCCCCTACTTTCCTCCCAGACCTTCCCCTCCCTGGGTTGCCTTGAGATGGTGAGTTCAGACCCAATCCCCTTGGGTCTTAAAACAAGGAAAAAATCAATCAGGTTCTTAAAAAAGAAAGCTTTTAATTAAAGAAAGAAAAAGTAAAAATTATCTCTGTAAAATCAGGATGGAAAATGCTTTACAGGGTATTCAGATTCATATAGACTAGAGGGACCTCCCCTGCCCAGCCTTAGATTCAAAGTTACAGCAAACAGAGGTAAAAATCCTTCCAGCAAAAGGAAAATCATTCACAAATTGAAAGAAAATAAACATAAGACTAATCTGCCTTGCCTGGCTATACTTACAATTTTGGAACATGAAAGACTGATTCAGAAAGATTTGGAGAGCCTGGTTGTACGCCTGGTCCCTCTTTGTCCTAAGAGCGAACAATGAACAAAACAAACAACACAAACAAAGACTTCCCTTCACCAAGATTTGAAAATATCTTGTTCCCCCATTGGTCCTCTGGTCAGGCATCAGCCAGGTTCACTGAGCTTCTTAATCCTTTACAAGTAAAAGAGACATTAACGCTTAACCATCTGTTTATGACAACCTAACTTTTAGGTGCCCTGCCACTTAGTGGAATTCACAACCCCAAGTTAAGTGCCCAGGCTCCTTATACAATTCATGCAGACAGTTATTTCTTTCTTTCCCTCAACCTCAGGTGCATAAGATATTCACCTATTTCTCCCACTTATTTTGATTTTGTGTTGATCCATTTAGGCTTCTGACTGTGATGCAGATTAACTTGGTTTCTTTATTGATCTGTGTAATGTTTCTCTAAGTTGCCCTTTTTTGTTCTTTCCAGGTGGTGTGCATATTATCACTTGTCATGGAAGTTGTTGGTGGCATCCTTAAAGCATGTCCTAAATATGTACATCACCATCTTCTGACCATGTTTGATGCTTTAGATTGTGCTACTTAAAATTTCTGATGTTTCAAGAAACCCTTTCCAGTGGACTCTGAAGATCTTCCGAGGTGTTTTCTTTGAATGAATCCATCTTCTTATCAGTTTCTGTTGTAGACTTTCATGACTCTGTTCCATAATGAAGGAAAGACATGATGCTGGTGTTAAAAAAATTATTTTGTGTTAGTGCCAGTCCTGGTACTTCTCTAAATCTCTTATGAAACTTGTTTGCTGTTTTGATATTCCTTACTTGACATCTACATGGCTTCACCATCATTGCACATCTCACTCCCTAGATAGGCAGAATGCGTCTCCTAAACTAACCAATAGGAAAGGCTGAGTAGAGGGGTGTAGTCCTTCCCCTCAAAGGGAATGAGGTGCCTATATCCAGGCTGGAGGGAGGCACCTACCGCCACTCTGAATTCACAGCTGTGAACTCTCTCCTCAGGCAGGTCAGTCTGGGGGGGCAGTGGCAGAGCCCTTATATCTAATAATTAGTGAACACATCCAATATGTGGAAGACCCATCTTTAAATCTTCCCTCTGCTGGATTTAGAGCAGGGACTAGAACTTTGATCACTCCTTTTCCAGATGAGTGTGCTAACCACTTGGCTATAGAGTCATTCTCTTGTCTAATGATTATTTATTCAAATTTGAATGGTTTTCAGCAGTAGGGATTGAGAGCCTTACCCCAGCAGTTCAGGAGGGAGGAGAGCTGGGTTCATGTGTCTGCTCCAAATCCTTCTGAGAGAGGCTTTGGGTTTCCTGCATCTTTGGTCAGTGCTCTAACCGCTGGTGTATTGGAGGGGGCACCTCCTTCTCTGTAGTCTTTTGCACCACAGGTAAGGAAACACCTAGCATGTGAATCCCTCTGGATCTTAGGCATGAGCTAGTCACCAAGCTAATTGGAAGTGTCAGAACTTGGGCTGTTGCACACATGCCCTCTTGCAGAAACATAGGTGCCATGTGGGCTTTACTGGTGGCAATGTGGGAGCTGTGATGGCATATATACTCCATCCTGGCTCTGAAAGCAGGGCTGGCTCCAGGCACCAGTGCAGAAAGCTGGTGCTTGGGGTGGCCCATGGAAGGGATTGGAACATCTGGGTCTTCGGTGACAATTAGGTGGCAGGTCCCTCAGTCCCTCTCGGAAGGAAGGAATGGCTGTCGAACTGCCGCCAAAGGATGAAGTGGCGCATAGAGCAGCCGCCGAAGTGGCGCCGATCTCAGCTCTTTTTTTTTTTTCTCTTTGCTGTTTGGGCTGGCAAAAAAGCTGGAGCCGGCCCTGTCTGAAAGTGTCTATTGTGAGCTTGAGAGGCCAGTTAACCCATCTGGCTGCATCTGAAGGGTAATTAAATAAAGGCATTTAAACATGAAGCCCAGCTGTGAAGGAACTGAGGGTGCTGGCCATACAGAGAGGACATCTGGAGCCCAGGGTTGCTGCAGAGAGACAAGGAGGAAATTTGCAATTGCTGTCTGGGTAGAGAAATAAAAGACCAGGAGGGTAAAGGAGGAAGCTCATGGGTATAGTTGCTATGGGATGCTCTCCCAAATTGACATATCTGGCAGGAGCCCAGGAGAAATGTGGTGAGGAGTCCTGATAAAAGGGGAGCATATGAACTTTCAGGGAAAGAATCCTCAGAGACGTTCAGTGGCGGAACAGAGCAAGGGAAACTCAAGAAGTATGAAAGCTCAAGACCCAGGAGGGAAGAAGTTGGTTTAAATTAATACTTTTCGCTTAGGATTTATTAGGGGGATTCCAGGGGACATCCTATAGGCCCCAGCCCTGAAAGACAGGAGAACTGAGAGCAGCTGTGATAGAGGTCTGCTGGCAGGCTATCATATGAAGTCCAGGAGGCAACAGCTAAGAATCTGATAGAGGAGAACTTGACTGCTGGTTATAAGGTCCCTGGAGTATAAACCAATGTAGTGAGAGGGCTGGGAAGGTGGCATGAATGCCATTAAAACGAGGATGAGGACAAATGACTGCTCTAAGCCAATGTGCTAAAGATCATGTGGCCTGGACCTGGGGCTGAAGATTTTTTGTAAGGATATTGGACTTTGTTACCCCACAAGGGGTGGTGTAGGAGAACCTGTTACTTCATGTCTAACTCTGAGAGAGGGGAGGCACCAGTAGTGACTCAACCCTTCCACAGGTGCTTAACGACTTTAGGTGTCTACAGAGTTAGGTGGTTGTTGAGTGAGGGTGTTGTGGATGGATTGCAGTGATGATTGAATATTATACTTAGGTGCTCAAGGAGCAGATAGGCTCCTATATCCCCCTTGTTAAACTAATCCATTTTTAATTCTACCACTCTCTCTCTTTCTTTTTAATCGATTCAAAAATTCAAAGCCATGTGTGGTCTATATCTTCTGATTTTTAAATATCATTTCACTTAGACTGAGACAGTCATTTACTAGCCCCATTTTCTCCCTTCTGTGTTATGTAGTGGAACAACGATGTAAGGTTAAGTGCCAGATTGCCTTATGTGGATGATTTAGAAATGTAACCTACTCAAACTGCTTGCTGTATGACAATGATTGCTAAAGCATGTATGAAGTTATTTTGAGCATTTATTTCAATCACATTTCAGTGTTTCAGAGCAAGTTGTGGTGGAGATATTTATAATAAAAGTGCTTATTCAATTAATTTTAGTGAGAGGTTGGCTTACATGGGAAGCTGGCATGCCCCTTAAAGTATGTGTGGAACAATTGTGTAGCATTTGTCTAGCTCTCTGATCTTGAAAGATCTGAGCAGACCACTGGAGGATGACATTGATTTATATGTAGTTACAGTCCAGATGAGGCACTTTTGCAAGTCATTTGAAAAAAAGGTGGGTTATGTGATATACTACATGCTGTTCCTTGTGCACAGAAGATTTTAAATAGGTAGCCTGTGGTTCAGGAAGACCAAGTTATCTATCGCTGAATGGAACAGAAAGCTCTTCTGGGATATTCTGAATTTACTCAAAGATATTGTCTACTCTGACTTATGCTTCCTACTTGCTATGATTTTCCTCCCCCCCCCACAGTTTAGGGAACTCAGAATATCTGCAGTATAATTTTCCTTCCAAAATCATGACTACTTTTTCAGTTGTTTCAAACCCTCTCCCACCCCCCTTTTTTTCTTGGTCTTCAGGGAAAGGGTAGCATAGCAGTACAACTCCACTTGAGCTATCTTTGTACTGCATGAGGATCTCTGAACTGTTTATTTCAATTATGGTGAACAGCTGCACCAGATTTCCAATCACTTCATATTTATGCATCTACATCAGCTTCCCTATGGGCTTAAAATGTAATTGTACTTTGAAAAGTGATTATGTAAAATGTGAACCTTCTTAACTCATCAGATCAGCTCCCTGTCTGACACATTTTGCATCTACTGCATTTTGCTCCTGTTCTCCTTGCAAACAGCTAGAAGACAGTCATCTGTTCCAATAAGTTACACCTGTGTAACCCCATTCAAAGCACTGGCATTGCACTGGTGTCAATGACAACCTAAAACAGTTAGGGGTATATGTGAATCAAACTGCCTCCGGTGATAAGTCATGAAAAGAACCCCGGTTGAGTTTCAGAGCCCAGGCCGAGCTTACTGGTCTAGTAATTATGGGGGGAAATGTTTAAAAATAATAAGCAAATATCTGACAGGTCCTTTGTTAAACATATTCTTTGTGCTGGCTATGGAAAGCTTAGCAGGGACAATCTAAACCAATGCAAACCTTATTCCATTACAATGTATAACATATCAATTACTCTATGCTGATGACAATTTATTTATGAACAAGCTTGATGCATCATCTCCTAGTATCTTTCATGAATAGCAGCATTTTTATAGTATCAGAGGGGTAGCCATGTTAGTCTGGATCTGTAAAAAGTGACAAAGAGTCCTGTTGCACCCTATAGACTAACAGACATATTGGAGCATAATCTTTCCTGGGTGAATGCCATGAAAGCGTATGCTCCAAAATGTCTGTTAGTGTATAAGGTGCCACAGGACTCTTTGTAGCATTTTTATAATGTCTCTGATTTTTCAACACAAACTCTAATACAGCAGATAGGTTATAAGATTTGCACAAGAGCTTTGTATATATTTACTACTGAATTACATTCACCCATCAACCATTTTAAAATTTAAATTGATCATCCCCTGACAAAAGAGGTTTAAGAAGATTTTACAAACTAGAATTTTATCCTGGTTTTCCAGATTAACTGATATTAAAGATGAATCTTCTCTCAATTTTAATTACTTTTATCAGGTCCTCTCTGTCTGAGTACCCTTGAGTTAGCTGAAAGTGCACAGTGATTTATTAAGATTGGTTATAGTAGGGAGAAAATAATGAAATATAAACTGTACTGATATATCAAAAGAAAATGTATGATGATCTACCCATCTCTACAGTATCCGAGTGAATCACCAGTATTGGAATAACAGAAATAACAATTATGACTTCTAACTGCTCTTTATAAGAGGGCTAAATCGTTTTTTTGTTTGTTTGTTTTTCTAGATTATAGAATTTTTAATGTTTATGGGCTTCTCTACATGCTGCATTAGTCCTAACAAGAGGGGTCTAAATTCTAGTGTGCACTAGCATTTTGCTAACTGGATCATGGGTATCCTTTTAGTGCATGGTAAAATTTCCCAAGTGAGCATTAACCTACTACTATTTCAAGCTGGACTTTAATGCTCAATAGGATGTATTAGTGCGGCTGGCAAGGTGCACATTGGCTAATTAGTGCTCTACATGCTAATGTAGACTAAAGGAACTATAGAGACAAGCTCTTCGTATAAAGAATTTATTGTGAAAAAGCTAAACCAAAAAGATATTGTTTTTTTTTATTTGATTTTCATTTTACTCTGTGTAATCCAGGGTCCTTCTTAACTCTTGTGGGAGTGAGTTCAGTTAACTTGGTCCAGCTTCTGTGAGTTCTGCCTCCTGCAGTCAGAGGATTTCTCCTATTAATAAACAGTTCTACTGATCCAGCGGATGAGCAGCTGTTGTGGGAGACGATGGAGTTAGTTAAGGTCAATCACACTGTAAGAAAGATAGGTCTAAAACAGACCTTAGTTAAGTAACAGATTACCTGTACCAACTTTCTCAGGAGTCTTTTGATTTTGATTGCTTCATCAAAGAAAAAAGACTTGAGAGTTGATTTAGTTGTATAGAGTTTATTAAAGATCCATAACACCAACTAATAGTATAAGACAGAAGGCTAAAATAGAATTTGCTAACACAAAAAAAGTCATAATAACCATTTAGCTCTTCAGAATCAAATTACACAACCATAGAAAATAACACATACTTAAAGTGACTTTTAGTTTTGTTGGTTTTTTGTAACTGGGTCCCTCAGAATAGGTTCTCATTTGGGCAAAATGGTTATGAACTCTGGTGTTGCTAACACAGAGGAAAAATGATCCCAAAATAGATTATAATCAATTTGGTCAGTTACTTACCTGTAATTAACTGGTCATCTTCCGAACGGATCTGAAGTAGTCAACCTTTTTAACATATTTCCCAATGAATTATATTAGATAGTCCCTCCACATTCCTTAATGCTCTTAATTTATATTTAAACAGTCCATTATACAATGCAAAGTAATTTCAAGAATCTCCACTAGGCTGGAACAGCTGTGTAAATCTTCCATTTCTGTACTCCTTGTTCTAACAACAATGGTGGAACATGGCTATATATGACTGAGTTGAGTCTATGCAATATTAGCCAGACCATTACATTTCTGATTGTTCCACTCTGTGCTCAATGGTTCTTATTGTCAAAGTTAGAATCAGGACTCACAATTTGTCAGACCACTCTGTTTATTAGCATAGCGCTCTGCCAATAACATTCAGAATATGTGAGTAGCCATGCAAGGCTTAAACAGTCTTATTTATACAGATAAAAGAGCAGGAGTTAGACAAAGGGACAAAGAAAGCTAAAGACGAGTAGAAAAACCACCTGGGCACGCATGCATATGCCCACTTCCTTACTAACGGTTATCCATCTAAGGCCAAACTTCACCACATGCCCTAAAGGTGCAAATTGTTCTATGTAAGTTGTATCTCTGCACCTGTGATTGCCAACAAGTCCAACAATTTTTCTAAAGGTAAATGAACAACATTTTCGTAGTCCTTTCTATTCTTACATATAATTTATTCTACTTTCCAATCCTCCCTTCTGGTCAGGCTTACGCCATGCCAGACCATCACTGGGATCCACAAAATTAACTTCCTTATCTCGGTTCCATCAGTGATATTGCAAAATCCATCATAATTAGCACCTGTTTTTGGGGCAGTATCTGAGTACATAATTCTCGATACACAGGAGATTAACTGAAAGCATACAAAAATCACTAAGATTCCAAACAGGATAATATGGGCTCCCTGAAACAACCAGCTTCCTATTGCCAGAGAATTGAACAGGTTACTTAGCACTTCCATAAGACTTGGCTCTTCATGAGGAAGATATGTGATTTGCTCTAAGTGGCCTAGCGGAATCTATTCCTCAGTCTTGTCAGGTCGAGCTCAAAACACACAACATTCTTTCTCCAATGAGAGCACAGGTCCTCCTTTAGCTGCCAGCACGATGTCTAATGCTTGACGGGTTTTGGTAGGGGGCACCTGTCGGATCACCCCTGTTTCTTTGGCCAGGGTTTTTAAACTTTCTCTGGTTTCATTTGCCATTATTTCAACACTGCTGTAACCTTAGAGTCTCTTTTGCATGGTGTATTACTCCCCAAGTGGGTAAAGGAAGTGCCATGGCCTCTTCCCAAGTTAGGGGCTTATGTCATAGTATCTACATTGGGGCATCTGTCTAGAGTCCTTCTTTTTCGCCTGAAATTACGGAGGCATTCTGCGTGGGTAGGGACCTAGTGTACTCTGGAATTGTGGAAGAATTGGTGGGAAACAGATACTTGACCAGTTAGCTGGTAATACAGTATAAGCTTTGGTTCCACAAACCCATGACTGGCCTATTTAGGTCCGGAAGCGGTTCGATTGCATCCATATTGTTAAATAGGTACATGCAACATGAGAGGTAATATGCCTCACAGGGCACAGGGTAACCTCGTCGTTACGAGGAGTGGTAGTGTTTGTATTCGCATTGGAAGATTGTATATTTTTACTAAAGATTATGGTAGGGGGGACATGATGATTGACTTTTTCTGTTTGATTCCCGATGTTGAGAAAAAAAAGATCAATATCCCAACATACCCACTCCCAAC
>NC_133769.1:194266581-194270621 GCF_003597395.2 Chelonoidis abingdonii
CTGACACCTGGATTGCAACATTCCAACAATTTTGCTTAAAGGTACAGACAACATTTCTTTAATCCTTTCTATTCTTACAATATAATTTATTCTATTTTCACATTATAAATGAGTGTTCTTAAAACACTATTTATTTCAGAGCCTCTTATTTACTGCATCTTTCAGCACAGGAGTATTTCTCTAACTTGATAGAATAAGCATGCTTCACTGCAAATATTAGTCTGACTGCTTTACTTTGTCACTTAAAGTAAATGAAATCGTTATGAACCCAACTCCTTTCTTTCTCTAACAAGATTGTTCAGGAGGTAAGTCCTGTCATTAATGCTTACAATATTTTGTCCAAAGGTGCATCATTTATAGTCAACTTCCCTTTCATACACATTTTAATAATATTAGATTCCATCACATTCCCTATTTTCACTTGGTATTTAGCATATAACATCTTAATGTTTGATTAGCTTAAATGTTTGTTTATTCTTAACTCATTCACAGACAGAAAAAGGGGGAAGTATCTCTTTTTGCACCAGTGATACTTTCTTGTGAAAGGCTGCAGCAACTCTGAGTTTCCTCAGATTGTTGAAGAAATCTATCTGTTAGAACTTGAGGTTTTTATTCCCTCAACCCTCAGTTCTACCTTTTCTAAGACTGCCTTGTTGCTTGGGCAATTCTTAAATAGTAATTCATTATTTTGTGGTCTTAGTTTCTACACCGTGGAGATCTTTGAATATTAAGGTACAGGTTTGATTTGGACACTATTATCAAGAGTGCAGAGATGAGAGAATCTTTGTGATCTGCCCATGGCAGCCTGTGTCGCTAAGCAGCAGATGCAGCTTTCTGTACCTCTTGATGTTTTTTGAGGTCTGTGACTTCTGTCCTAGATAAAAGCTTCAGTAATCAGCCCTGGAAGTCATGAAAGCATGAATTACCATGGCAAAATCTGTGCCTGGTAAGTTGGGCACAGTCTTATGGCCAATTGGAAAAGGAAGTTGGTGGGGTTTTTTTCATGATTTGGGTTTCCCGAATATGTGAGGAGACCAAAAGGATCCCAAGCAGTGCTGGCCCACAACATTTTGGCATCTGAGGTGAGGAGCTCAAATGATGCCCCCTCGCTTGGACCAAAGCATTGAAAGGTCTCAATTCTGCCTTCTTCCTGTTCTACTCCTCTCATGGTACTGCTTTGCAACCTACCGCAATAAAAGAGAACTAACAATTTAAAATGCCTTGTTCAAAAATTTTAAGTAACACTTAACTTTCAAATGCCTGAACAGCAAATGTAACTTTTCTTGTCTGTCTGGTAAACACTGTCATTTTTATCTGTTTGAATAATCAAAGTGGTGCTTTCCATACCTTCTTGGTTATAAAGAATTGAACTGCTTCCTGAAGGTCCACAGTCTGGGCCAGCTCATGCTCCATTGAGATGGTTGTAAAGCTCACCAGTCTCTTCTGTGTCATTGTGGAGTGTAGATGTGTTTTCATTAACTTCAGCTTGGAGAAACTGTGTTCTCCACTGGCAGCCATTACAGGAAGTGTTAGAAGTATGCACAGAGCAATCAAAGCATTTGAAAAGAGGGTGGTTATATTTGTGCACATATATTCCAGAACAGCCTTTGGAGTTGATCCTGCTGAAATGTATCTTGAAAGGGCTTTCAGTCCATCATCTAAATCACTCGTATCAATATTGTGCATGTCATCATGTGTCAACACTGTCTCTAGTGCTGTACATTGCTGGTGTAGGACTTCTTCAGGTATAGTGAGGAGATTTGGAATATCATACAACATCCCAAATATACTGCTGTGTTCCTTGAGCTGCATGAAACGTTTTTCAACTGACTGTATTGCACACTCTAGCATCTGGTTAAAGAATTCAACTTTGAATTGTTGTTTGGGGTCACTTATGGGATTATCCCATGCCTCATAATCAAAATGTTGTCATCTTTGGTGATTCTTGTTTTCTTGAATGGATGAGAAAATAGCTTCAGTGTGAAGTTCCTCTGCCAACTTCTATGCACTCTTCAGAACATTTTGAAATATCTCAGCTAACTGGTAAGACTATAAGTATGATTTTGTTTGTCCAGTTGTCCCATTGCTCCAGATATATCAAGGTCAACACCTTGGAGTCTCTTGCTTGCATCATTTATTTCAAACACTATGTCATGCCACAACACTAAGCCACACAGAAATTTGAAGTTATGTATGTTTCTGGTGATTCCATTTCTCTCTGCCACTGTTCTCCCATGAACAGTTCCTGTCATAGCATTATCCTCCATAATGGCAACTATAGCATCATCTATCTTCCCAACTCGGTGTTTGATAGGCGTTATCACCTCTACTTGACTTTCCCATTGTGTGGCACTCAGTGGTTTCAGTGTCAGAGAGGATGTTCCCAGATGTTGCTTCAAAATTTGCCATTGATGAGTTGATGCGGAGAAAAATATATAGATGCTTTGAATTATATTAAAAAATTCAGCAGCCTCACTAAATGCTGCATCACTGACCACCAAGTTCAATGAATGAGAACTGCATGGGACAAAAAGCTTGAGGGTTTAACTCTCAGATCCATGTCTGCACTCCTCTGTTCTTTCCTCTCATGTTGGCTCCATTATCATAGCCTGACCTCTCATGTCAGCTATCACAATTCCTGTATCTTCTAGCTTTTTAAGAAGCACATTTGTCATACCAGCTCCTGTAGAATCATCAATGTGAATAAATTCTAGAAAATACTCTCTGACAGCACCATTGCAGGGACATTTTCACTAGGTTCTGTTGTTGTTACAAAACGCACCATTAAAGTTCTTTGTTCCATATGGCTGATGTCAGGTGTGCAGTCCAGAATAACAGAGTAATATCTTGCTGACTTCGGATCTGCCACAATCTTCTGTTTGACTTTTGTTGCCAGTAACTGTATGATCTCATTTTGAATTGTTTTTCCAAGGTAGCGTTTGTGTACATTTCTTGGGTGGTGACTCTCCTTAGATGCTCCTGGAGTACAGCATCAAACTCAGCCATCAGCTCCACAGTTTTAAGGAAGTTTCCATTTTGTGCCACATACAACTGATCTGAAATGCCACACAGTGCTAGGTTTTGGGTAGCAAGCATTCTCACAATGACAGTGAGCCTTTTCAGAACATTTTGCCAGTAAAAAGACTCTGATGCAATCGTCCCTTGATGTTGATCATTTATGTGGCCTTTAATCTTAGTCTCATCTCAAGCTCTTTCCACCTATGGAATGCTCTCTGGTGGTTTGCTGCCACCTCATGGCATGCCAGATTTCTAGCCAGATTTTTCCAGTCCTTTGTTCCTGTAGAACCCAGTGTGGCTGGAACGTTAGACTGGAAGAGTTTGCAACAAAAACAGTATGCAGTATTCTGGGTTTTTGAGTACATAAATCATGGCCTCTCCACGTTGTCACCACTGGGGATTTCATGCCAGTAATGTGCTGGATGGAAACTTCTATTTTCATTGTCTTTGGGGAACATGAAGTTTTTCACTTTCTGTAGCCCATGCAGTATAAGGAAGTCCCTCAGGCTACTTCTCAGGTTGGTCCACAGTCCTGGATTATCTAGACTTAAGGAACTAAACTCAGCAGCAGCTGTTTCTTGCACCTCCAGCACACACTTCTCTGATCTACATTTTTCTTCAGAAATGTGCATGGTTACATCCATTTGCGATGGAGATGCAGTAGCTGCCAGGTCACCTGCACTTTGACTAACTGGAAGATCAGGCATATCCTCACCACTCACATCCTCACTGAGGCCGGAAGACTCACTGTGAACATTTGTGTCTATGTATCTCAGGAGAGCTCCTTCCTGCTTAGGTAGAAAAGCTTCCTTTGCTTACTTGCTTTTTCTGAATGATGTCCTAGAGGGGCGTTTTCTTCTTTCACTCATGACTGCTATTCTGTGCCAGCTATAGTGGCTCTCCACACTCAGTTGAAGGGAACAAATAAGCAGGCTGGTAGCAGGGCCTGAGTGAGGGAAGATACCAGCGTCTTAAGGGTCTAACTGGCTCCTACTACTTCAGTTGACTGCCTGTTCTCCTCA
>NC_133769.1:194274789-194277223 GCF_003597395.2 Chelonoidis abingdonii
ATCCCTTTCCTGAAGTCCCTTCCCCAACTCTACACCCTCCCTTTTCCCAGAGAGTGCATGAGGGGTGTGGTGGGGCCTCAGGGCAGGGAATTGAAGTGCATCAGGGGGTTGGGGTTCAGGCAGGGGGTTCAGGGCAGGGGATTGGGGTGCAGAAGGGGTGTAGGATGCAACAGAGGGCTCAGGGCATGGGGTTGGGGTATGAGGTGCAGCAGGGGGCTCAGGGCAGGGGATTGGTGTGCAGAAGGGGTGTGGGATGCAGCAGGGGGCTCAGGGAACAGGGTTGAGATATGGGGTGCAGCAGGGGGTTGAGGTGCAGGCAGGGGGCTCAGGGAAGAGGGCTGCGGGGCAGGGTGCAGGAGGGCTTTGAGCTCTGGGGTGGCAGCAGCGCACACCGGGGCCGAAGCGGACAGCCTACCCTGGTCCCAGCCCTGGCCCCGCTTTGCTCTGCTCTGCTCCAGGAAGTAGCTGGAACCATGTCCCTGCGGCCCCTGAGGGAGGGGGATGCAGGGCTCTGCACGCTGCGTGTAGCACCTCCAGGTACGTTCCCCAAAGCTCCCATCAGCCATGGTTCCCCATTTCCAACCAATGGGAACTGGAGGGGGGCGGTGCCTAGAAGCCAGGGCAGCAAAGTGATGGAACCCTCTGCTTCTCTCCCCCTCCATCCCTGGCCACAGGGACTAGATACCAGTTGCTTCAGGGAGCAGTGCGGGGCTTCAGGGGGCAATCCTGCTGGTGTAGTTTGCCCACCCCACGCCTGGAGGTAGGCCGGGGTGGCAGGCCTGGGTCATAGGAAATAGCCCCGCGGGCCACATGTTTGAGACCGTTAGTCCAGATGTTGGTTTTGTCAGAATCTCTGTGTAAGGGGTATTGGTAGCTACACCAACCCAGACTAACTCAGAGCCTCATGCTTCCCTCTCAGCTTCAAGTGGAGGGGTCAAGTAAGAGTATGAATTTAATTAACTAGACCAGCAGGAAATTACTGTAGTCCCCATACCAGCTCATTTGCACTGTCTAGTGCATTGTTGGTGCAGAGCCAAGTTTCCTGCCATTTCCTGTTGTTCCCCCCATCTGCTCCAGAGTAGATCTGTATGACCCATACAGCAATGGAAGGACAAATGACAAGCCTCAAATTAAGAAGGAAGAGTGAAAAGCTCATTTTGGTCGAGCACATTAGAGACCCAAGAGACAACGTAAGTAAGGTAATACCTTTTATTGGACTAAATTCTGTTGGAGAGAGAGGCAAGCTTTCAAGCTTATTCAAAGTTGAAGAGCTCTGTGTAAGCTTGAAGACTTGTCTCTCTCACAAACAGAATTTGGTCCAAAAGATATTACCTCACGCACCTTGTCTCTTTAATATCCAGGGACTGACAGTGCTACAGCAACTCTGCATACATTAGATCGGTCTGCCAGGAATTCTACCTTCTCTTGCAATGCACTGACAGATTTCTTTATCTAAAAGCTAACAAAGACAATCACATTCAAGGGCTATTTATTTATTTTTTCTGTTTGAACAATTTCCCCCATGCTTGAGTAAAGGAGGAATGTTTCCTCTACATCGCAGCTACTGTAGCTGGAGTAGTTTAATTGTGGTATATCAAATAACTAAACTAGCTCAGTAACAAGCTGCCAGTACATGTCTGACGTTTAATTTTTTCCCACTTGTGCCATTGTACCCTGTAAATCCCTGAGTCAGCAAAGCACTTCTGCAATTTAGCAAAACACATAAGTAACTGTTTGTGTTTAGTCCATTCTTAGTTAACAAAACAGAGGCTCAAGTGCTTTGTTGAATTGGGGACCTTGGGAAAGATCTTTACTTTGTTCCTTCTTTAAGTTAATTATTTTCTTTGGCCTTGAGTTCCCATGTTACATCTACCATCCTTCTGGCTGAAGAAGACATGAAAGGACATCCTTTGGAGTCTCAAGGCAACTCCTTAATCAACTGGAATGGCTGCTATTCAATGACATGAGGCATCCCCCACACTCACCCGGAGGAGGTTTGAAGGACCGTGTGCTGTAGCTGGCAGTTGGAGGCTGAGCGACAAAGGAAGGTTAGAAAGCTAGAAGCCTCTGGTAATTGGTTGAGCCTTAACCAGTGGGCGGGGCATTCACTCAGGCCAGGGCTTTATAAAGCCGCGCACAAGCAACCAGGGGAGCTTTGTGAACAGGGGGCTGCTAACAGGGAGTTTCGCAAGGAAGTTTGGAAGGAGAGAAGGGAGGAAGAGGGGGTCCCTTGTTGGTCCTATCCATGACCTGTTAGTCCCTTGAAAATCTATAAACCAAACTACATCCAAAACCTTTCTCTTTAAAGCAGAGCAGAGAGGACAGGGAGCTGCAGACAGGGGAGTTTGAGGGGGAGTTTGACAGAAGGAGGCTTATGATGGTTAGGAAGACCCGCAACACCTGTGCCAGCACTGCTTCTGTCTCCTCCACCTGC
>NC_133769.1:194277248-194361804 GCF_003597395.2 Chelonoidis abingdonii
AACACATTAAGAAATATGCAGATACAAATATTGGGGGAAGTGGTAAATAATAAGGGGACACATCATGAAGTAGAGATTATCGGTAAGTGGGTGCAAGTATATGCATTTTCTATATGAGCGATAGAAAATGACATCTAGGAACAAGAATGTAGGCCATACTACAGGACAGGTGATATTCTGGGAAATCAGTGATTGTGAAAAAGGCTTAGAGGGAGTCATGCCTTGGACTGACATCTGGTTCAGTGTCACACCATAGCCAAAGGGTTAATGTGATCCTCAGGTTGTATATTGGATATGAGTGAAGTAGAGAGGTTATTTTACATTTGTATTTTAGTTGTGTATCCACTCATGGACTCGTGTGTCAGTTCGGGTGTTGCAATTGAGAAATGATGTTCTAAATTGGAGAAGATCAGGAAAAAGGCCATGAAATTATTAATGGATTGAGAAAATGTTGCAATTATGTTAAGGGAGTTAGTGTTTTGGCCTGAACAATAGAGAAGAGGGGGGTGATAATGATAGCATATAAATGTCTATTATAGACAAAATTGATCATGGGTCTTCAGTGTATCAACAAAACGTATAGTGAGATCCAATGGCTGGAAGTTTAAGTAGACCAATTCAGAGTTAAATAGGATGCAATTTTTAATAGTGCAAAGATAATTCACCATCCAAACTATTACCAGAGGGTTTGGATGGATTTTCCATCCTTGATCATATTTAAAATGATGATGTGATGTTTTGTTCTGCTGAAAGATGTGCTCTAGTTAAAGGGATTAATGCAGGGGACTTCTCTATGGCTGTGATGATTACAAAGATCCTTTTGAATTGTAATCATACTATAATATGATCAGTGAAATTATGGTACTACAGATGACATATATAATAATATAAAATAACCATAATAAAAAAATTTTTTTTCTTTTCAAAAAATCAAATATTTCAAGATGAATTTTTTCAGATTTGTTTCAAAGGATGTAAAAAAATATTTTCTTTTGTCCAAATTGGACAAAACAAATTTGAAATGTCAGAATTCCACAAACAAAGATTGAGTTTGGAGCAACTGTAGGCAGAGACCACAGAATCAGGAATTTACACTAGTGTAATGATGCAGAGATTGGGGCTAGAAGAGTGGGAAGTGTTTAACTAGCAGTAATAACTTTAGTCTCTTCTTTTTTGTTTTGAAGGCCTTATCATTTTTGGATAATCCATGCAGCCCCATTCGATACCTCATATATTATTTTTCAATCACAATTGTGGATTTCTTCCTGACAAAAAGTTTCCAACACAAGCCATATATATTTTATGGTATTTTCTATTGGTCTTTCTCTACATTTAAATGCGCTTGGTGCGAAGTTATGCTGTGGACATTTTATGGTTACATTCTCATGAGAATATGTGCAAGTAGCAGAACAGTTTGTATACATGATCAATGATATAGAAGTCATTCATGTCTTCACAAGCTGTAGTGAGAAAATCCCTGCCTCTTTCAGTACTAATAATCACCTATAAAGTCAAAGCTACCAAGCTACCGCCTTGAAACCACATGTCCGGAATTGAGCTGCAGTCAGATGATCAGTTAAATTAGATCTCGATGCGAGCTGTTGTGCTCTCAGATTTTTTTTTTCATAAACAGAAGTTATCAGGAAAACAAACATTCTACAAAATCAAATGAACCCCTCTATTTTCTTTATTTTATATAAAACTTTAATTAAGCATGTCAATCAATCTGCTTTACTACTACAATAAAGATGTGGACACGATACTTTATGAAAGAGATCAGTATGTGTCAGACACTGGAGATTCTACAATTAAACTTAATGGACTGACAATGCTTAATTGTATATTTTTCTGAATTATGAAAATGTTATTTTTCAGCGATATTTGAACAATTTCCTTGTTATATTTATGGAGATGACTTGTGGTTCAATACTTAGGTGAGTTGGAACACTTACATACAGAATTTAAATAGTTATATATGAACACACCTGTTTCACAAAATGAAAATGATTTACTATTTGAGACAGAATGAATCTTTCTGATATTAACTAATCTGTTAATATTTGAGTAAATAATTTAAAGCAGGTCACTATTAAGTTAGCATCCGTGTAAGACACTTATTAGATCCAAATGATATTAATGGAAGACAGACCTTCAACTTCTCATATAGTTAAATTCACTGGAAATCTGTGCATAGCAACATTCAATAATTGTTTTAGGATGTCATTAATTTTTTTCTGGCATTATTTTCATAAAAGAAAAGGATAGATAATAGATAGTATGAGAGTTCCATGCAGCTCTTTCAAATGCTGCAATTTCGACATTGTTTATGAGCCTAGGCTAGCATTTTGTTCGATGACCATTTTGAGAAGGGACTCTCTTTCCTCTCCCCTGGGGACAGGTTGTCTTAGCCTCGGGTGACACTATTAGCAGTTTGACTCACTTATTTGGGAAAATCGAAGGTTGGCCAGTTTGAAAGACAAATGGTAATAAGTTTGTAATCTCAATCATCATTGAGAAACAGAAGATAGAAGACATTTTGAAGAGAGGGGCGTAGTTCCTGAAACCAAATGAGCATTATTTTGACTTTCTCAGTTCTACGCTATTGTGTAAATTCTCGTGAGAAGGGGAAAGAGGAAAATATTTGAAGGTGGCAAACAGGGAATTGTGCTCAGGAGTGAGGAAGAAACTGATAGAGATGTGTGCATGCAGGGGAATTGAGGGGAAATAGAAAGGAGAAATACAGAATTCATGCAACGAACATGGCATCAGGCGCAGAGTAAAAATTGGGTAGGGCAATGAGAATAGGGAATATATGAAAGGGACAGCACAGTGGAAAAGCTGGCAGTGCACTGTTTTTGGAACTATTCACTGCTGAATGTCTTTTTTTTTTTTTAAGGTGGATGTTTAAAAATTATGTAATGATTAGAAACAAAAATGGACATTCTTTCTCACTGGGGTTTCATAATCATGTTGATGTATATAGATTTTAAAATAGTTAAAAGGAAATGTCCCACATTAACATCCTCTCAGCTTAATAGTGGTAGAATCAGAATGGAATGGCTAACAAATTGTTACAATTCCCCCATCTTTCCTCACTCCAAAAGCACACAGGTATTACAACACAGGAAATTAGTAGGTTTTAGTGTTACATTTTTAAATTTGTATAGCAGTAGTAAGAGTTAATGCGTATTTTACTGTAAGGTTAAGGCAGTTACTAGCATAGCTGATACTGACAGAGGAAAATGGGGGAACAAGTATGTTTCAAAGGAAGGAGAAGTTTTCTCTGTTTAGTCATTTCAGTTCAGCAGAGAAAAAGATAAGGAACAGCCTTATCAGAGTAGTAAATTTTAGAAGGAATATATAGGTTATGTTTATTTCTTTGTAACTTGTCTGTGCAATTAGAGAGAATCAACTTGGGTATTGAGTAATTTTTGTGTAACTAAGTTTTGCCAAGGGGAACATCTCTGTGTTTTGAATCTGTTGTCTGTGAGAGTAGCTGGTATGCTAATTTCAGAGGGTTTTCTTTTTTACCTTCTTTTCTTCTTTTAATTAAAAGCGTTTTCTTAATATTGTTTGATTTTTTCCTTGTTAAGATCAAAGGTTGAATTTAGATCCATAGGAGTTGGTGGGAGAAAGGAGGGAGTGTTATTTCGCTTGTTTTAAAGATCAATGGGTTTGGATTCTGTTCACCAGGAATTGTTAGAGCTTTCATACAGGTCACTCAATCTATCCTTAAGTTAGAGTGGGGAAGGAACCTTGAATAATAATATCAAACAAACATATTAAACAAGAGAAACATACGGTAGGGGCCACCATAGCCTAGCTCCTCCTGTATGACATCGGAGAAAAAGAGAATGTGGTTGTAGAAATACATTAATTCAGGACTAAAACAAAAGGCATTAATCATCACTGGACATATTTTACTTGATGTTAATTATATGGGCTAAATTGATGGTGTTATTTTTCTCCTTTGAAAAATATTTTGATTACAATTATTTTAAATGGAACTTAAAATAGTAAGAAAGAGAAATATGTACAATTGATTTAACACGCATTTTCCAGGAGACGATTAATGTGGTATTTCACAAGTCAGTGCATTGGCCAAAAATTAAATTAAAATAATATTTATAAAAAAACATTAAATGATCTCCGAATAATACTTTCATTACTCTAGGTTTGAATAGTAATTAAAATTCACTGGTTAAGCATTTAAGAATAAATAAATCAGGAAACACATGTACGAGTTAACTCTGGGCACTCTTAATGCATTGCATTTTAACTGATTACTATTCTTGAAAATAATTCTATATTAGATATGCATGTAACATTGTGTAATTTCTTTATGTCTTCTGATTTAATCTATTTTTTTTTTAAGATATATATATATAATATGTATACTTTCAGTAACGGGAAAATGGACATTCTTTAAGAGTGTAATGATCTGTAGGTTCTTTATTAGCCACCAATGAAATGAGAAAGGAATAAAATTTAAAAAAAACTGGAGAGCTTTTTTGGTCAACTGCTGCACTGGATGCATGTTCGCAATCAACAGCCTTGGGGCACAGTTCTTATGTTCATGAATATGTCTATATGAATAAGTGTCTTCCTGAGTTTATAATCTCTACAAACATTTCTGTTAGCAACATGTAGTAAAACAATTATACAGCATCCAAATTGATGCCTATTTATTAATAGCGCCAGTTCTCTTAGATGAAATTGAGGTGGGGATGAGAGTAGTATGGACTGAGGTAGACATATATGCAGAGATCAGACCTCCTTTAATGCAGTTTTTTTGGGCAACATTTAACTTGTAATATACTAATTTAGTGGAAAATTTAGGTACCAGTAAAAAGGAAATTCTTAGGTTTCAATTATCTCGAACGTTGGTGGTCTGTTGCCCATCTGCCAGTGAAAGTCATTGGGTTGGGCTCTAAGGGGAGATTTAAAAGTATTTTAAGCTTAAAAAGGTGGAAGATGTTAGTGGGATTCTTTTTCAAAGGAGTTGCATCCTCAGGCACTCATAATACTTTAAAAAATCTGACCAACTCCCGTAGGTCTTTGAATTCTTAACTTTAATGGTACTACTTGGCAAGTATGATTTTGCTACTATTTTCATTAAAAAAATGACTTCATGGATTCTAAGTTGACATAAGAGATAGTATGCATTATATGTACAAGAGATACATGTGTTTTCTAAGAATTGGTAAAAACAAATATAAGGATGTGTTGCATATAATGTAGATCATTACTTAAGATTATAGGCAGGATTCAGGTAAAGTTGCAGATTTATCCAGCTGAAGATCTGAATCTTAGTCTAATGAATATTTATAAGAGCCGTGTAAGGTTATACAACATAACTTATTTCTGACTTGAGTTTTTTTTTTTTTTTTTAAGTGAAGAGAAACAAAGATGAGTAATCACAGTAAAGGAATTCATTTTCAATTAATAATACTTTGCACTCTGGATATCTCGCTGGCAGAAAGAAACTGTGTCCCATTTCCCATGCTCAAGTATAGGAGATTCAGATTAGGGCCCCTGTGTGTGTACTCTTAAGAGATGTAGCTATAAAACGGTATCTCCAGGAGGGTTCATTCTGTGATCTTACAATTTCAATATCTTTTCCCTCCTTGGTAACGACCAGGGATAAACCAAGGGTTCCTCTGAAGCTTTTGCTCAAGCCAATGTATGCGGCTTCTAAACAGCTAAGCAAGTATGCCCACGGGTACAGCTAGTGTCCGGCTGCTCACTTATGAATGTTAAGGCCAATACATCAAGGCATTAAGCACTGCTTTACCTCCATGTGTGCTTAAGCTCCTGTTGACTTTATGACTTTAGTTAAAAGCCCTGTGATGAGGATTTCCATGCTCTTTCATAGGGCCTTAGTTTGGCCATCAAATATACTGATATCAAAGCAAAATTCATTTTTATCATGTGTTTCATCTAGACACGTTCAAAACAAAAGAGTTAGGGTGGTTGCAAGAAGATTTTGGTATAATGTGAAAAATATATTTTTCACCACTTCCTTAGGGCAAATGGATGAAATTTATTTTTGCTAAATACTTTGTATAGAATTTAATCTTCAACAGACACAGAAGTCTGAAAAATTCTGCTGAAGGCGGAAAATTTCTCAACATATAACGAATGCAAATGGGCGAGGTTGTGAGGCCTTCACGAAGGCTTGAACAGAAGAAAGAATGGCTGCAAATCCCAGTCTAGCGCCTTCTGGTAGTGTTCTATATCCAGGTAGCACACTGAGTTCAGTTGCCAGTCTTAACTTCTCCTGACCCTCAGGCCTCCGGAAAAAAGGGAGCACTTCGAGGCATACATTCATAGATTCGTAGACTCTAGAATGGAAGGACCTCGAGAGGTCATCAGGTCCGTTCCTGCCTCACGGAGGGACGAAATTGTCTAGACATCTGATGACATTTATCTACTACTCTAAATAGTCTACTGAGAGGAGATCAAACCTCCCTAGGCAAATTTTATCCAGTGTTTAACTACGGACAGTTTAGAATTTTCTAAGGTCCAACTAATTTCCTTGTGCAGTTTAAGCATTGCTCTTGTTTTTATATTAGAGGCTGAGTGACAAGTTTTCTCCTCCTCCTGATGACACCTTCTGATACTGAAACTGCTATCATGTCCCTCTCAGTTGTCTCTTTTCCAACTAAACAAATCATTCTTTCAGCCTTCCTTCATAGGTCATGTCTCAAGACCTTTAATCATTCTTGTTGCTCTTCTCTGGACCCTCTCTCAATTTTCCACATTTTCTTGAAACGCAGTGCCCAGAACTGGACCATACTCAGCTGAGGCAAAACGCAGAGTAGAGCGGAAGAATGAACTTCTCGTGTTTGTTACAACACCTGTTAATGCATCAGAATCACTTGCTTTTTTTGCAACAGTATACACTGTTGACTCATATTTAGCTGTGGTCCCACTATGACCCTAGATCTCTTTGCATACTCTTCTAGACAGTCTTCCAGCGATGTGTGAAACTGATTGTTTTCTAAGTGAAGCACTTTGCATTTGTCTTTATTGAACTTCATCTGGTTTACTCAGACCATTTCTCCAATTTGTCAGATCATTTTGATTTTGACCCTGTCCTCCAAGAGTTTGCAATCCCTCCCAGTTTGGTATCGTCCGCAACTTATAAGCATACTTTCTATGCCAACATTTAAGTCGTTGATGAATATTGACAGAGCAGTCCTAAACAGACCCTGGCCAACACTTGTTATATCTTTCAGGCAGGATTGGGAGCCATTAATAACCACTCTCTGAGTATGGATCCAGCCAGTATGCACCTTATAGTAGCCATCTAAATTGTATTGCTAGTAATCGATAAGAAAATCATGCGAGACCGTATAAATGCCTTACAATGTCTAGGTAAACACATCCACCTCGCTCTCCTTCCACAAGACTTGTTATCCTATCAAAGAAAGCTATCAGATGTGTTTGACACGATTGTTTCTTACAAATCATTGTGGCTATTTCCTATACCTACCACTTCCAAGTGTTTGCAATGATCTTTAATTACTGTTTCATTATCTCTTCCGGCAAGAAGTTAAACTAACTGGTCTGTAGTTTCCTGGGTTGTTTTTATTTCCCATTTTATAGATGGCATTATATTTGCCTTTTCCAGTCTTCTGGAATTCTCTCCGTTCCCATGCTTTCAAATGATCATAGTAGAGGCTCAGATACTCCTTATTAACTTGAGATTCTAGGATGCATTTCATCAGGCCTGTGACTTGCAGGCATTAACTTTTCTAAGTGATTTAACTTGCTCTTCTTTATTTTGTCTTCTAATCACTACCTTCCATAAGCATCACTATGTTAGACATTCCTTCAATTCTCAGTGAAGACGAAACAAGAAGACATTAAGAATCTCTGCCATTCAGTTTCTGTTACTGTTTCCCTCTCAACTGAGCATGGGCTACCTGTTCTTGTTCCTCTTGCTTCTAAGTATTGATAAAAGTCTCTTGTTCCCTTTATTCCATAGCTATTGAGCTCATTTTGTGCCTTTGCTTTCTATCTTGCCCTGCTTCCGTGTTATTTGCTGTATTCACCCTTTGTAATCTGACTAGTTTCCATTTTTATTATGCTCTTATTATTTGTAGGTATGCAAGATCTCGTGGTTAAGCCAGGGGGTTTTTGCCACATTTTCTGTCTTTCTACTCCGTCGAAATTTGCTTTTGGGCCCCTTAATAGTGTCCTTTGAAAACTGCACTTCTCTCAGTTGTTTTTCCTCAGTCTTGATTCCATGGGATACTATCAGTTTCTGAGCTTACCAAAATCCACCTTCTGAATCCATTGTCTCTATTTTGCTGTATCCCTTCTCTCTCTTTTAGAATGCAAACTCTATGATTTCATGATCACTTTCACCCAAGCTTCTTGTACTTTCAATTATCAACGAGTTCCTCTATTTTGTTAAATCAAGTCTAGACAGCTCCCCCATAGCTTTTTCAACCTTCTGAATAAAAGTTGTCTGTCAATGCAATCCAGGACTTATTGATAGTCTGTGCCCGCGGTGTTATTTCCAACATAAATCGGATATGCTGAAGTCCCATCACCACAAATTTTGCTTTGGATGATTTTGTTAGTGATTAAAAAAAGCTCATCCACCTCTTACACTGGTTAGGTGGCCTGTAGTAGACTCCATAGCATGACATACCTTGTTTTTACCGCTTTATCCTAACCAGAGACTTCTACATTCGTCTCCTACGTCCATTCTCCACCTCAGTCAAGTGTGTACATTTTTATATAGTAAAGCAACACTCCTCCTTTTTCCCTGTCATCCTTCCTGAGCAAATATACCCATCCAACACAACATTCATCGTGTATTTCACAGTTTCAATGATGCCAAAATGTCATATGTGTTTATTTTATTAGCACTCTCAGTCTTCCTGCTTATACTCTTTCTCATTTGTATATAGGCATAAGATACTGGTTTGACTGCTCCAGTTTTTAGGTTGGACATTAGGAAAAAGTTCCTAACTGTCAGGATAGTTAAACACTGGAATAAATTGCCTAGGGAGGTTGTGGAATCTCCATCTCAGGAGATATTTAAGAGTAGGTTAGATAAATGTCTATCAGTGATGGTCTAGACAGTATTTGGTCCTGCCGTGAGGGCAGGGGACTGGACTCGATGACCTCTCGAGGTCCCTTCCAGTTCTAGAGTCTACGAATCTATGAATGTATTGCCTCCGAAGTGCTCCCTTTTTTCCTGAGGCCTGAGGGTGCAGGGGAGAGAGATTAAGACTGGCAACTGAACTCAGTTTTCTGACCTGGGGATATAGAACACTACCATGAAGGCGCTAGACTGGGATTTGCATGCATTCTTCTCTGTTCTAAGCCTTCGTGAAGTGTCCTCACAACCTCGCCCATTTTCATTTGGTTATAATGTTGAGAAATTTTCGCCTTTCATGCAGATATTTTTCAGACTTTTGTGTCTGGTTGAAGATTAAATTCTATACAAAGTTTTAGCAAAAATAATTTCATCCATTTGCACATAAGGGAAGTGGTGAAAAAATATATTTTTCACATTATACCAAAATCTTCTTGCAACCACCCCCTGAACTCTTTTGTTTTTGAACGGTTATCTAGATGAAACAGCATTGAGTAGAAAGATGAAATTTTGCTTGGACTAGTCAGTGAAGTTTAGTTTTGATGGCCCAAACTAGGGCCCTATGAAAAGAAGTGCATGGGAAATTCCTCATGCACAGGCTTTTTACTAAGGTCATAGAAGTCAACAGGACTTAAGCACACACTGGAGGGTAAGCAGTGCTTAAGTGCTGTGATGTATTGGGGGCCTAAATTCATAAGGTGAGCAGCTACGGAAAGCTGAGCTGTACCTGTGGGCATAGCTTGCTTAGCTGTTTGGAGAAGGGTACATGGGCTTGAGGAAAAGGCTTCAGAGGAACCCTTGGTTTAGTCCCTGGGGCGGTACAAGGGAGGGAGAAAGAGATGTGAAATTTGTAAGATGCACAGAATGGAACCCTGCTGGGAGATACCTTTTTAGTAGCTTAACATCTCTTAAAGTACACACGACAGGGGGCCCCTATCTGCAGATCTCCTATACTTGGAGCATGGAAATGGGACACAGTGTTCTGTTCTGCCAGCGAGATATCCAGAGTGCGAAATGTATTATTAATTTGAAAAATGAATTTCCTTTTATGGTGCATGTACTTCATCTTTGTTTTCTCTTCACTTAAAAAAAAAAAAAAAAACTCAAGTCAGGAAATAAGTTATTGTTGTATACCTTGACACTGCTCTGTTATAAATATGCATTATGACATAAGATCAGATCTTCAGCTGGTATAAATCTGCAGACTTTTACCTGAGGATCCTGCCTATAATCTTTAAGTATATGATCATACATTAGTATGCAACACATCCTATAGTTTGTTTTTACAATTCTAGAAACACATGTATCATCTTGTAATAATGCATACTGATCTCTTATGTCAACTAGAATCCATGAAAGTCATTTTTTTAATGAAAAATAGGTAGCAAATCATACTTGCAAAGTATAGTACAAATTAAAGTTAAGAATTTCAAAGGACCTACGGGAGTTGGGGTCAGATTTTTTAAAGGTATTTAGGTGCCTGAAGATGCAACTGCCTTTGAAAAAAATCCCACTAGACATCTTCCACCTTTTTAGGAGCTTAAATACTTTTAAAATCTTCCCCTTAGAGCCCAACTCCAATGGACTTCACTGGCAGATGGGCAACAGACCCCCAACGGTTCCTAGATAATTGAACCTAAGAATTTTCCTCTTTTATCTGGGATACCTAAATTTCCAGCTAAATTAGTTTTACAGTTAAATGTTGCCCAAAAAACTGCATTTAAAGGAGTCTGATCTCTGCATATATGTCTACCTCAGTCAGCTTCATAGCTAATCTCATCCCCACCTCAATTTCATCTAAGGGAGACTGGCGCTATTTGGAAATAAATTGAGGCATCTTTGGATGCTGTATAAATTGTTAGCTACATGTTGTAAAGAAATGTTTGTAGAAGATTATAACTCAGAGACACTTACTCATAAGGGACAGTATTATGAACATAAGAACTGTGCCCCCAAAGGCTGGAGTTGGGAACATGCATGGCCATGTGCAGCAGTTGACCAAAAAAGCTCTCCAGTTTGTTTTGTTAAAGTTTTATTCCTTTCTCATTTCATTGGTTGGCTAATAAAGGAACCTCAAGATCATTACACGTCTTAGAAGAATTGTCCATTTTCCCGTTACTGAAATATACATATATATATATATCTTACAAAAAAATTAGTGTAAATCAGAAAGAATAAAGAAATTACACAATGTTACATGCATATCTAGAGTTATAGAATTATTGTTCAAGGAATAGTAAATCAGTTAAAATGCAATGCATAAGAGTGCAGAGTTAAAGCTGTACATGTGTTTCCTGATTTATTTATTTTTAAATGCTTAACCAGTGGAATTTTAAAGTTACTATTCATAACCATAGAGGTAATGAAAGGTATTATATTGCGGAGATCATTTAATGTTTTTTTATGAAATATTATTTTAATTTAATTTTCTGGCCCAAATGCACTGATTGGGAAATACACATGTAATCGTGCCTGGAAAAATGTGTTAAATCAATTGTACATATATTTCTTTTATACTATTTTAAGTTGCATTTAAAAATAAAGTTGTAATCAAAATATTTTTAAAAGAAAAAATAAACATCAATTTGCCCTATAATAACATCAAGTAAAAATATGCAAGTATGATTAATGCCTTTTGTTTGTAGTCCTGAATTAATGTGATTTCTAAAACCACATTCATCATTTTTCTCCGATGTGTCAGTACAGGGAGGAGCTAAGGCTGACTGGGTGCCCCTACCTGTATGTTTCTCTTGTTTTAATATGTTTGTTTGGATTTATTTATGTCAAGGTTCCTTCCCCACTCTGAACTTAAGGATAGAGATGTGGGGGACCTGTATGAGAAGCTCTAAGCAATTTCCTGGTGAACAGAGATCCAAACCCATTGGATCTTAAAACAAGGAGAAATTAACCATCCCCCCTCCTTTCTCCCACCAGTTCCTGGTGAGTCCAGATCCAATCCCTTGGATCTTAAAACAAGGAGAAATTAACCATCCCCCCTCCTTTCTCCCACCAACTCCTAGTGGATCTAAATTCAACCCCTTTGGATCTAAAAACAAGGAAAAAATCAAACAGGTATTAAGAAAAAGGCTTTTAATTAAAGAAAAGAAAGGTAAAAGAAAACCCTCTGGGAGAGATTAGCATACCAGCTACTCTCACAGACAACAGATTCAAAACACAGAGGATGTTCCCCTGGGCAAAAACTTAGTTACACAAAAATACTCAAATACCCAATTTGATTCTTCCTCTAATTGCACAAGACAGGTTACAAAGAAATAAACATAAACCTATATATTCCTTTCTAAAATTTACTACTCTGATAAGAGGCTGGTTCCTTGATCTTTTTTTCTCTGGCTGAAACTGAAACTGACTAAACAGAGAAAACTTCCCTCCTTCCTTTTGAAACATCTTGTTCCCCCATTGGTTCCTCTGGTCAGGTGTCAGCTAGGCTAGGTGAACTGCTTAACCTTTTACAGGTAAAATAGGCATTAACTCTTAACTATCTGTTTATGACAAAATTTAAAATGTAACTAACTCTAATTTCCTGGGTTTGTAATACCTGTGTGCTTTTTGGAGGGTGGAGGGAAAGATGGGGGGAATTGTAACAATTTTGTTTTAGCCATTCCATTGCTGATTCTACCACTAGTTAAGGTGAGAGGATGTATGTGGGAATTTCCTTTTTAACTATTTAAAATCTTATACATCAACATGATGTATGAAACCCCAGAAAGAATGTTGCCATTTGTTGTTTCTAATCAGTTACATAATTTTTAACATCCACCTTAAAAAAAAAAAAAGACATTCAGCAGTTGAAGTAGGTCAAAGAAGACAGTGCATACTGGCCAGGTTTTCCATCTGTGCTGTCCCTCATATTTCCCTATTCTCATTGCCCTACCCAATTTTTACTCTGCTCCTGATGCCAATGTTCTGTTGCATGACTTCCTGTATTTCTCCTTTCTAGTTTTCCCTCTCATTCCCCTGCATGCACACATCCTGATCAGTTTCTTCCTCACTCCTGAGCACAAATTCCCTGTTTGCCACCTTCAAATATTTTCCTCTTTCCCCTTCTCACTGAGTAGATTTAGCACAATAGGTAGAACTGAGAAATGTCAAAATTAATGGTCATTTGGGTTGTTCTAGGAACTACTGCCCTCTCTCAAAATGTCTTCTATCTTCTGTTGTTCTCAATGATGATGAGATTACAGAACTGGTATTAGCCATATGTCTTTCAAACTGGCCACCACCTTCTATTGTTCCCAAATGAAGTGAAGTCAAACTGCTAATAGTGTCACCCACGCTAAGACACCTGGTCCCAGGGGGAGAGGGAAAGAGAGTCCCTTCTCAAAATGGTCATCGAACAAATGGTAGCTATGGCTGCAATCCTGATAAGAACAATGGGAAATGGCAGCCATTTTGAAAGAGCTGCATGGAACTCTTCATAAATATTATTTATCTATCCCTTTCTGTTATGAAGAATAATGGCCAGAAAAAAATAATGGACATCCTAAAACAATTATTTGAAATGTTGCCTATGCACAGATTTCAGTGAATTTTAACTATATGAGAAGTTTGAAGGGTCTGTCTTCCATTAATATCATTTGGGATCTAATAATGTCTGACACAGGATGCTAACTTTTAGTGACCTGCTTTTAAATTAATTTTAACTCAAATTAATTAACAGAATTAGTTGTAATATTCAGAAGAATCATTCTGTGCTCAAAGAGTAAATCATTTCATTTTGGGATGGAAACAGTGTGTGTTTCATATATAACTATTTAAATTCCTGATGTAAGTGTTCCAACTCCACCCTAAGTATTGAACCACAAGTGGCATCTCCATAAATATGAACAAGAAATTGTCAAATATCTGCTGATAAAATAACAGTTCATATTCAGGGGAAAATTACAATTAGCATTGGCATGTCCATTTAATTTAATTTTAAGAAGCTCCAGGGTACTGACACATACTGATCTCTTACATAAAGTTAATCGTGTCCACATCTTTATTGTGAGTAGTAAAGCAGTTGAGTACAGTGCTAATATAAAGTGTTTATATAAAATAAGGAAAATAGGGGGTTATTTTGATTTTGTAGAGATTGTTTGTTTTCCTTGAAATAACTTCTGTTTATGAAAAAATAATAATCTGAGAGCACAGCAGCTCAGCATGCTAGGAGCTAATTTAACTGATGACTGCAGCTCAATTCCTGACATGCTGGTTTGCAGAGTCGGGTAGCTGTGGTTAGCTTTGATTTTATAGGTGATGATGTACATGGAAAGAGGCAGGGGAGTTTTCTCCTACAGCTTGTGAAAGAATGAATGACTTCTATTCATTGATCATGTATACAAAACTGTTCTGCTACTTGGCACATTATCTCATGAGAATGTAACCATAAAAATGTCACAGCATAACATTAGCACCAATGGCCATTAGAAATGTAGAGAAAGACAAATAGAAATACCATTAATAATATTATGGTGTTTGGAACTTTTTGTTTCAGGAAAGGAAAGTCCACAAATTGTGATTGAAAAAATATATATATTTAGGTTGGAATTGGGGGCTTGCATGGATATCCAAGAAAGTGATAAGGCCTTCCAAACAAAAAGAGAGAGAGAGACTAAAAGTTATTACTGCTAGTCGTAAACACTTCCACTCTTCTAGGCCCCAATCCTGCATCATTGTACACTAGTGTAAATTCACTGACTTCTGTGGGTCTCTGCTACAGTTTCTCAAAACTCAATCTTTGGTTTGTGGGAAATTCTGACATTTTTCAAATTTGGTTTTGTCCCAATTTGGAACAAAAGAAAATATTTTTGTTTACATTTCCTTTGAAACAAACTCTGAAAAAAATTCATCTTGGAAATATTTGGAATTTGTTTTGGAAAAGTAAAAAAAAATGTTTTTTTTATTAGTGTTTATGTTTATATTATTTATGATATGTCATCTGGTAGTACATAATTGTACAGTATATTATAGATAGGTTACAATATCAGAAAGGATCTTTGTAATCATCACAGGCCATAGGAATCCCCTGCATTAATTCCTGGTTGAACTAGAGCACATCTTTCAGGCAGAAAAAACATCAAATCATCATTTTAAAATGATCAAGGATGGAAAATCCATCCAAACCCTTGGTAAGTAGTTTGGATGGTTAATTATCTGCACTATTAAAAATTGCATCCTATTTTTAATCTGAATTGGTCTAGCTTTAACTTCCAGCCATTGGATCTCACTATACTTTTTGTCTGATACACTGAAGAGCCCATTATCAAAGTTTTGTTCCTTATATAGACAGTTATATGCTATCATTGAGTCACCCCCTCTTCTCTTTGTTCAGCAAAACAGACTGAACTCCTTAACATAATTGCAACATGTTTTCCAATCCATTAATAATTTTCATGGCTTTTCTCTGAATCTTCTCCAATTTAGGAACATCATTCTCGAATTGCAAACACCAGAACTGGACACACTATTCCAGTAGTGGTCACACAACTGATAAATACAAATGTAAAATAACCTCTCTACTTCTACTCAATATTCCAATATACACACCTGAGGATCACATTAACCCTTTTGGCTATGGTGTGACACTGAGAACCAATGTTCAGTCCAGCATGACTCTCTAATCTTTTTCACAATCACTGATTCCCAGAATAGTCACCTGTCCTGTAAGTATGGCCTACATTCTTTGTTCCTAGATGTTTCATTTTCTATTTCGTCATATAGAAATGCATATTGTTAGCTTGCACCCCACTTACCAGATAATTCTACTTCAGTGATGTGTCCCCTTTATTATTTACCACTTCCCCCAATATTTGTATCTGCATATTTCCTGTGATTTTTGTTTTCTTTCAGGTTATTGATAAGTGTTAAATAGCATAGGGCCAAAAATGAATCCTTGAAGGAGCCCACTAGAAACATGCCCACTCTCTCAGTCCCAATTTACATTTACAATTTGTTACTAGTCAGTTAGCCAGTTTTTGATCTATTTAATGTGCACCATGTTAATTTTAAATTGTTCTAGTTTCTTCATCAAAATGTTGTATAGCACTGAATCAAATATCTTGTAGAAGTCACGTATATTACATTAACACTACCTTTATCAAACAAAGTAGTAATCTCATCACCATATTATCTTGACAGGATCTATTTTGATCAATTCATGTTGATAGGAATATTTTACCCTTCTTTAATTCTTTATTAATCGAGTCCTTATCAACCGTTCCATTATTTTGCCTGCGATTGATATCGGGCTGATAGGTCTAGAACAGGGGTAGGCAACCTTTCCGAAATGGTGTGCCGAGTCTTCATTTATTCACTCTGATTTAAGGTTTTGTGTTCCAGGAATTCATTTTTATGTTTTTAGAAGGTGTCTTTATATAAGTCTATAATATATAATTAAACTATTGTTGTATGTAAAGTAAATAAAGTTTTTAAAAAGTTTAAGAACCTTCATTTAAAATTAAATTAAAATGCAGATCCCCCCAGATCGGTGGCCAGGACTTGGGCAGTATGAGTGCCACTGAAAATCAGCTCACCTGCTGCGGGCTGCCTACCCCTGGTCTAGAATTACTCAGGTCATTCTATTTACCATTTTTGGATACTGGTTTAACACAAGCTTTCTTCCAATCCTCTGGAACTCTGCCAATGTTTTTCCAGACATTGAAAATCAACATTAACAATTCAGTGAGTGTCTCCGTCAGTTCTTTCAAAATGCTTGGTTGCAAATTAATCTGGATTTGCTGACTTTAGATGCTTAACTTTAGCAGCTTCTCCTTAACATCCTCTGGAGTTACTATTTGATTGGAAAATATTTCCTAATCATTACATGAAATGACTAAATCATCTGGCATTGTTCCCAAATACAGCCCTGAAATACTTAGTGTTTGTTCTCCATTACTATTGACAATTCATTACATGTCCTACTGTGAACTACTACTACTGACGTTCTAGACAAACTAGTCTAATATACTGATTATAGAAGCAGCTGTTTCCAATAACTGTTACCCTTGAATCATTTTTTTTTGAGAGAGAGAGAAATAAATATATACTTTAATACATTGAATCCTTATTTTTATTTCAAGTGTCAGTGTTTCCTTACAACATAAACAGGAGATATTTTGATCTGGAAAATATGATGTTCCAATCTGTACTATGTAGTGGTTACCCTTCATGATTTGAAACATAAAATAAAAATATATATTCCAACTATTGTCATTTGAATGATGTCACATTATGTAGTGTAGTGCATAATGATGTCTCTTGTCATCTTCATTTGATGTGCTGACTCGACATGTTATGCACTGCTATTACTGATATGCCACAAAATATAAAATAAAAATAGCAAAAAAAAAAAAAACATTTTGAAACACAATTTTTGATTTTTTTTCCCCTTCCCAAAAATCAATTTGTTCAAAAACATGTTTCGAGGACACTTTAGCAAAATTATTACAGAAAAATTGGTTTTGTCAGAAGGGCATTTTCCAATGGAAAAATGGTTTGGATGAATATTCTCCAACTAGCACTAGTCTCTGTGCAGGAACAGAGTTCATGGTAGAAGATTGTGGTTTTAGGGTAAGTGAATGTTTGATAGATTAAACAGGCTTTTATTTAATAAAAATACTGTATCCCTTTTCACATTTTGTTTAATAATAAATCACTTTACTTTGTTTAAAAAAAATGTAAGGGAAAGAAATGAGAGAAAATGTCCTCACTGTTTGTTGGTTTGTCTGTTTTTGTACTTAAATATTTTCTGCATGTAGCATGGCGACAACTCACCCTGCAGTGCCTCCTGCTGGTCATCCAGTGAATTAGCTCACCAGCCTCCGGAGTGCCCTCTGCAAGCCAGTGTCTCACCTTGCTGTCCCTCCCAGACCCTGTCACCCCTTTACCTAGGGGTTCTGCCCCCTAGCAATACTCCCACATCTCTGAGTCTCCCCTCCCCAGGGAACCCCCAACCCTCTATCCCCCACCTTGCCTCAGTCTATGCCTACTGCCAGTCACCATCTAGCCCCTATTCACTGGAGCAGACTGCAGTGTACAAGTCATTCATAATCAGCATGGAGGGTTTGCCTTTGCCTACCTTGGGCTGCCCCTCTGCAACCCCAGTACCTTTCCTGCCTTTATCAAGGTCTGTAGCCTGGGGAGTTTCCAGGCTGTGCTCCCCAGCTCCTCTAGCCTTTCCCCAGCCATGCTCCACTTAGATACCCTCATCAGCTCTGGTACTCTCTGTCTGAACTCCAACCTAGCAGCCCCTTTATAGGGCCAGCTGGACTGACGGGGCATGGCCCCTGCGAAGGCTGCTTCCCCAATCAGCCTTTCCCCAGCCACAGCCCTCTCCAGGGCTGTTTTTAATCCCTCTGGGCAGCAGTGGAGTGATTATCCCACTACACTGCAGCATTTAAGCTTTCACAAAAAAAAGTTTCTAAATTAAGCAATAATAAAATGTTTATTACTTTCCTACGCTACTGATTTTTAATGCAGAGCCATTTATGCTGGTTAGTGAGAATTATTTACTTTCTAATTAGTGTTGTCATTCTGGTTGGAAAAATGTCCTTCCAAATGTAACTAGATACCATATTCTCTTTGTGATTCTACAGAGACTGACAAGAAGTACTGAGAGGCGTGCACTGACTTTCTGTATTATTATTTAGTGAAACCCTGTCTGATAGAGTTATACAGTAAAGATATTTAAAGTATCTAGGTTGCACTGTATGTTTAATCAATCTGAAAATTATTCACTGTAACTAAACCTGTGGGGAAGAGGATGATACATTGTCTCTTACTAAATATAAACTACATTCTTTTACCCAGTTCTTAGTCAGACAGTACTAACAGTTTCTTGCATGAGGGAAGCCACTCAGTGGATTCTCAATACTTAGGGTATGTTTTAGGGCTTTACTGCACACTGTCTGGTATGGTATCTGTGTACTCCCAGGCAAAATTTTACAAGCCTTTGTTATCCCTCATAAAGATTCCCACCAGATACAGAGGTGGTGGGATTGGCAGTTTTATGCATGCAAATATTATGAAGAAAATCAGGCTAGTGGATAGAATTAAATGAATATTAAGAGCTTTAAATTTGATTTCAGATTATGACTTCCTTTTCTGTTCCTCCTCAGAACATGGCCTCTGCCTAAAATGTGTCAATTCTTATACCATCTGCCTTACTTTATGTTGACCAAAATAGTGAAATAATTAACCCATCTAATCAAAGGCTTTATGAATTGTTGACAAAGACAAAGCAGCTACTGCCCTATGATTTGGGATTGAATCATTTTTATTAGAATTCTTATTATAAAATGTAACATTAAAAATATATATATTTGCCAATTTTCATCCCTTAGTTATTTTGATCATCTTCTTCACTCAGTGGTCTACCTGCTACCAACGGATAGAGGACATACTGTGTAGCTGCTGGAAACCTAATTATACAATTTTTCTTTTAGGACATATATAGATTTAGTAGGAATGTTCCACTTTAACTACACAAGACTCAATCTTCATAGTTTCATTCTGTCTTGCCTGCTCTTTACTGGGAAGAAAGCTTGTCTTTTTTCTTTGTTCCAAACTTAAAAAAAAAATTCTCCAAAGACAATGTCTGCCAGTCTGTGTACACACACATTAATACCTGCCATTTTGAGTTTTTAAAAGTACTTTTTTATGTTTTTAATAAAATAGATTTTAATATCAAGCCACTTTAGGGGTATTAATATGGCTAAAGCCTGATATTTGAATTTACTTTTATATCAAACAAAAAACGTTTTTGTTTAACTTTTAAATGCAAAATCCATCAGCACAAGCTCTATTGCATGGATACATACCAAGGATCTGAATGCGAAGGAGCCTTGGAATTAGTTTCTGCAACTTTGACTTACAGTATCTGAAGCCTGCATCCCAAGCAAGGGAAAACTTCATAGGACAAGTTTGCCGACCAAGCTGGATAAGCAAGCATCTCAAACAGGTGATTAAGAGAGAGCAGAAAGCCTACAAGGAATGGAAGATGGGATGGATCTGAAAGGAAAGCTACCTCTTTGCAGTCAGAAAGTGTAGGGATAAAGTAAGAACTGCCAAAAGCCAAGCAGAGATGGATTGTGCAAAGGAAATTATAACAAATTGTAAAAGCTGTCATGGACATATAAATAAAAAAGAAAACAAAAAAAGAAGAATTATTAGTAGAATGTTCTAGTTCTGCTATCTTGATTTCTGAAGGATAATGGTCTCCAACGATCCTCTGAGATGACATGCCTTTGCTCTGCCACTTACTCTAGGCTATGCTTAACTTGCATGAGCTATTCCTAAATTATTTTGTTACTTGGTTGTTTTAGAAGGGAAATGACAAGGAAAGGGACAGATGGCAGTTGAGGGGATGGGTAACAGGTTGAGAGCTCGCCCTTCATAAAAGTACTAAGCCTTTCAACTGTACTATGTAACGAATTAGGAGCACCACAGTAAATAACTCTTTTTTGTTGTCATATGAACCTGCTGATAGGAAAGAAATGCTTCCACACTTTTGCAATGAGTAATGCATTCATGGCTAATGAGCCTACTTTATAAATACCAACTCTATTCTGTGCATAGGACCCTACCTTTATTCAGCATACTTTTACCAACCCACTGACTCTGAGAATGATCATGTTCAGGTTCTAAAGCAAGAGACCAATTTTTCAGTGTTGTACATCAGTATAAGTCTCCATCATAACTCTTACACAATTCAATTGTGTTTTGTTGGTGGGAACTATAATGATGGAGAAGCAGTTTGAAATAGCTTTTTAATAGTGTCTATACAAATATAATATGCGCTATTGTAAATGCATACTAAATTTAATCAGAGCCATCCACACAACATCCAATACATTTTTCCATTGTTATTTGGAGTTGCTGTCCATTGCGTTTTTAGCAAACTCGAGCAATACTATCAGATTTATACATGAATATAACAGCACAATATGTAATTTACTAACAGAATGAGAAGGGGAACAGTTGCTCAACTTGTCAAAAAGAGAAAAGATTGAAGAAAACACTGTGCCTTTTCCTGCCCTCCCCAAGACCAGTAGACTGGTTGTTCACTGCACCTTGGTAGGTGCATTTCTAATGAGCATACAAAGAAAACCCATGTTCTTAGTGGGTGATATCTCTGGGCCTGCTTCTTCTGCCCTTACTTAAAATAAAGCCAGCTATATTGGAAACATTGCCAGGTTGACTGGAGAGTGGAAACTGTACAACCCAAATGCAACTGTAAAAGATAGAAGGTGGTGGTTGACAGCCTTTGTGTCAGAGATGTCACTTGAAGTAGTCCCTTAACCCTGGAATTAACTGAAGCGTATTAGTAGGAATGACTGTAGAGTGAGCGGCTATTCAGCATGAGCGAGGGTGTCAGAATCTGGCTCTAAACGATTACTATTCAAGAGCAGGCTGCAAGGAGAACCCTACATTGTAATTCTGTTTGACACTTAACACTCTACTTTGATTTTCAACACCACTACCCATTTAGAGTAGCCCAGGGGGCCTGTGTCCTCACTTCAAAATGTTTGTTTGTCTGCAGAAAATATGCACCAAATCTATGCAGAAACACACGCACATGCACGCACGCGCACACACACAGTAAAATCAAGACAGCAGGAGGGGGAATCTGCAGTGCTGCTAATTATAATGCTACTCCTCATCAGTATCTTGCCACTGCTGATTGGCAAAGCACCCCACAGCAGTGTTCTGACTGGCTTGTGACTGTAGAATACCTTCTCAAGTTTGCACATTTAGTCTTATTGAACTTACAGTATTTGTTCTCCATGGCTTTAAACAACAGCAGCACAATTTTGGCAGAGTGGTTCTGCACTCAAGAATGCTAAGATTTTCCCAGTTCCATTCTCCAAACTTTCCTCCATTTATCAGCTTTCCTCCATTTACTTTTGACTTTTGCATGAAAATATTCCCCCCCTTTACTTTGTATTATTTTGCTACAGTTGGGAAATCACAGACACTGAACCTACCAGGCTGCAAACTCTCAGTGAGGAATAGAAGCAGTGTCAAAGGAGAGACATTTGAAGAGTTCCCTTTGCCTGACTGCAACTTGCAAAGAACCCTCATGAAATGTGATAAACCCTGTATATTATGCATCTGACTATCTCTGCATTTTTTTATTTAATCAGAAGCAAGTTCCAGACAAAAGGAAACAAAATGTAGGAAAAATGACAGTGGAGAATGAAAATGTAAATTGACAAAGCCGGTAGGAATAGAAAAATACAAAATCTTCTGAGTTATTTTGAAGTTCATTCAATTTCTCCTACCAGCTACTTCATAGAGATGTCTATGATATCATGACTACAGTTATACGGTGCATAAAACAGGATGAGTTTCTATCGAAGAGGGTAGGAAATGAGAATTAATGAGCTTTATTTGACTGGTTTTTGTTTTGTCCTTTCAGGAAAAAAGGAAACATCAACAACATTCATTTGTATTTTGTTCTCACTTTTTGTTCAAAAAATACTTTTTTTAGGAATACGATTCTGCTTTCATGATGGGATTGGTATTTGGGATGAAATTGAAGTACTGAATCAGAAGACAAGGTTATGATTTATTAAACGTTAACATTTCTCCACTCTATCAAATAAAGCTGTATTTCAGCATACAGTCAGTTAGAAATTTGCTTTCTTATTCTTGAGTAAAATGCAGAGATTTTGTCTGATGATACCTAGTATTCAGTATTAAGGAAAAATCCATTGATAGATTCTAAAGATTATATTTGAATTTAAATCCCTGTCCAAAAATGTAAGTAACTTGAGGTTAGTTTGCTGTATATTAAACCACAAATCTACATTCAAATAATATTAAGGGGCTGATAAAAGCAAGGACACTCACAATACAGAGCTCAGCTGGAGTGTGACACTTGGAATTAATTTATGGTATTATAGAAGAGACAACAAATAAACCATTCTCTAAAAATAAAAACCAAACCAAGGGACAATGGCATCAGCTCTTGGATAAAAGGCAAACCTGGATTTTCTACTTTTAAACCAGTTCCTTGACCATAGTATTACACTGAGAGCTTTGTGAAAACTACTGCAAGTATTCTTTAGACCAAAATGAAAACAAACTCGATGATGAGTATGGTTCCGTGTCCCTTAAGACTATATGTCATATCACTTTAACAAGAATTTGAACATTTATTTTATTATATATGCAGCAAAACTCCACGGAGAGGTGGAGCAGTTGGCCCTGGTCCACGTAAGGTACCCCTTAACATCCTGTGTGGACTCCTCCCATTTCCACTCAGGCTGGGGGAGGTAAAACTCTGCAGATAAACTCTTGAATTCTGGGGTGGCACTGACCAGAGACTTTTGGGTTGTTGGACTTTGGGGTAATTGGACTTAAGACCCTAAGGGGAAAAGGACATGTACATGGAGGTGGGTTTTTGTGTATGGTTTGTGTTTTAATCCTGTTTGTGGTGTTTCTCCAGTGGGATGCCGCATTGTTTCCTTCCTTTATTAAAAGGATTTTGCTGCACTCAGACTTCGTGTTTGCGAGAGGGGAAGTATTGCCTCCTGGAGGCGCCCAGGAGGGTGTGGTATGTAAGTGTCCCAGGTCACTGGATGGGGGCTCGAGCCGGTTATGCATGGTGTTATTAAAACGGAACCCCTGGATGCTGAACCCAGCCCTTGTTGCTGCCAACTCAGAGGGGCAGAGGGTTACATGTATATATATATTTCATAGACACAATCTTTAATGCATCAGATTTGTCATAGATGGCATTACAAACAGCCTTTAAAGTGTCAGTAACAGGCCAAATTTGTTTGCATTTTGTGCAGTATTTTTAATATTTAGCAATGTATGCTGCATAATAGTGTCAGAAACATTGCTGTTCAGAAGATAGTTGTTTAGAAGGCCTCATGAAATGCTTAAAGATTCCTGCAGAAGAACCATGCTTTAGAAGTGGTGTACAGGGCATCCATGAGCCAACAATTGCAAAGGCATTTTTTTGACTGGAACAAGCCCTTAGAGTATAAGATAGTCAGCAGTGTGAACTATTGTATAAAGTCATGTTCAGAATATTGAATGTAAGAATGTCAAAGTATCCTGGGAATAGGCTGATGAAATTCTGCTTAAGGAATGCTGTAAAATGTTTGACTACACAGTTCTTTTTGAGGGATGTGGTGCTCTCAAATCCTTTTGTAAACTCTCATTCATGGAAAAAACAAGGCAATATAAATCATGTAGTAATGTTTACTTTAATAGACACTGTTTTTACATTTTAAAGTTCATGGAATCTTTTTATAGAGCTTTGTGACTTCTTATCTTACTCTTCCATATCTCACTGTGAAAATGGTTTAATCTTTATGGAGAAAACAAAGTACTGATTATGGTATTGTAGACTTATCTATATAACAGGGGCATATGCTCTGTAGGGCTTTGTAGGGGAGAGAATTCCCATCAGGCTGGTAGCTTCCTTTCTCTTATTCCTTTAGGGCAAATCTCCAAAGCAGATGTGAGAACTGGGCAGAGTTGTACCTCTAACTGAATCAGAACATACATGGTATCCATTTTAGGATTTTAAAGGGTCTAGACTCCTCCAAGATAGAGGGTCCTGTGACTGAGTCCTTTGAAGAATAGTTGCTTCAGGTAGGAGCTGTGGCTATAAAACAGCCTCACTTTTGTTCTAGCAATACTGGGAGAATTACAGCTATGATTTGAAACCCACTATAAAATCCACAAATGTAGAATTGTTTTCTTTGTTATATATCCGAATGACCTGTGAGTATTTCATTATGTCCATGTTGCGCTCCCAGCCGCCCCCCCCCGCAGAATGGGTATGATCCAACGCCCAGGGAGAGTTTTTTCCACTCATTATGATGGACTTTGGAACAGCCACTCTAACTGCTGATTTAAACAATTCTCTGATGTTGAATAGCTAATTCTGCATAGAACGATGAACACAGAGTAAAGGAACTGATTAATTTGAAAAAAATATACTTTCTCAACTCATGTTAATTTTGAGGTTCTCTGATGCATCTGTAGAAATAAAAATATTTACTGTTACAGAAGTTGATTGATTGCTGTTATTGAACAATGAATGGGAAAGCTTAACTGCAAACTCACATTATGCAATTCATTAATCTATCTGAAATCAGTTTGTCTTAGTAATGACCTTGGATGGCTATAGATAGGAGTTAGAGCAGTGGATCTCAAACTGTGGGTTGCGACTGCAAAGTGGATCACCACCCCATTTTAATGGGGTCTCCAGGGCCAGCATTAGACTTGCTGGGACCCAAGGCTGAAGCCTGCGGTCCACCCCCATCGAGGGCGGTCGAGCTCAGGCCTCAACCCGCTTTGCCACAGCTGGGGTGGCAGGGCTTAGGCTCTAGCTGCCCTGGTATGATGTATTTAACTTTGTTGTCAGAAGGGAGTCATGATGCAATGAAGTTTGAGAACCCCTGAGCTAGAGAATGTTCAGAGTATCTGAGATATATCTCTTTATAAACTGCTGGATATTTACTGAAAATAATTTGATTTTAATTTTCCACACATCGTGTTTCATACAAGCACATACTTGGTTTGGAAATATAAAAGACTATTTACAAACTGAATGCTGTATGTTATTTTAATCTAATGGATCCAAATACGTGAAAGTAAGAGAGAGAACCCTGGTGTGCAGCTTTTCTAAGTGTAAAGCATTTGGAGTTCTGAATAGAATAAGCTCCAAAGAATGGTGGTTGGAAGTGAAGAAATTTAAATAATAAGTATGCAGGTAATTGTTGGATACATTCAGTAAACCTAAATAAAAGGTCTGTTTCAACTGCTTGAGATGGCTAATCATTTGGGACTCTCTTCAGCTAAAGTATCCCCACATGATCCTTGCATACACAGGACATAACCCTGTGAAAGGATATGAACCTGTTCAGTAGAATGTCAGCTGATTCTAGTGACTTTGTTTGGCTAGTTCTAAGAGTGGGCTAGGTCCCCTGAGATCGAAAAACTGTTAGGTAGAGATTTCATTATTACTCTTCTCACTATCCTTCTACTATTAGACTACTTTGTATCTGGATCTGAATTTATCAACTATTTTATTAAGGCCACAAACATTTTAATTATTATTTTGGAGAATGTAATCCAACACGAATATTAGGAAATATCTAGCCTCTGAATAGTGACACATGGTGCACATTCTTAGCTACATATGTGCTGGGGGAGTGGGCCCTGTCTGTACTCCCAGGCCAGCATATTGTGTCATCTAGAGGTAATTGACTCAAGTGATTTATACAGGTTTGTTGTTGTACTATCAAGTGTATGGAGTAAGGTCTTTTATGAAAGCCAGTAAAACACTGGTGAGTAATATCATTACGAAATGCATGTAATAATACTACCTGAGGAATTATTGATACTCACTGATAATATATTTTTAAAGTCTGTGACCAAACAAAGGGAGAAACAGGTTTTCTCCCAGACAGGAGGAAAGGCAGATAACTACCTGTCTCCAATGTAAATAAAAAACAGAACCCCAGAAGCCTCATTTACATATGAATCAGGAGGGGGTGGGAAATCAATAGGAAGGGAAGAGCAGCAATAGGTCATCATGACTATGGGGGAAAAATGAGTTTTGGGTAACGTAAGCAGAAGCAAAAAAGCCATTTTGGCATCCATTACTTAGGGGACATAGGGAACTAAACCCTTTGAGCCTGTGAGAGCAGGATCCCCAAGTCTGAGGTGCTAGGGATGCTGGTAGCTTGATGAAAATAAGAAAACTGCTTAGACAAAGGTTATAGCTCACTAAAATTAAGTCGTAGTCACCAGAAAGTATATTATTTTGTTTTGTATGGAACTTTACCCCCCCATCCCCCTCAGTTGGAATCACTTAAATGCCTGTTTTTTTGTTTAATCACCTGGTTCTTAGGTTATTCCAAAACCTTTTCAGTGATGTGTATTAAAGTGAATTGTAAATCTTCAGTTAACCTAACAGGCTGAACATGTCCTGCCTCTTTGGAGGCAGTGAACTTGATGATTTTCTGTGAGTGTCCAGTAAGAGGAAGTGGTCAAGTCAGTGAGGCATCTGTGGGGAATTTAGAAGCTGGGGTTCACTGGCTGTTACCAGAAAGACAAGGTTTTGACTAGCAGAGTCTTGAAGGGTTTTCTGGCAAGGCAGATGGTTTCCTGCTACACCAGTCTGCCTCACAGTTTAGCTTCAATAGAACTCTCATTCTTGCTGAGGCAGAGTGGTGGCTCACACCTCTGAGTGCTTTGAACACTCCAGAAGAGGCCAGAAACTCATTGTCCTTCAAGGATGTGCTGCAGTAAATACTCCTTCAAAAAGAGGGTTTGTAAGTAGTCTTATTTAAAAACACAATTCATCAAAGGCTGAGAGGGAAATCATAATGAAAGGTATAAAATACATGCTTTGATCTAAAATTCTTCAAGAGTTTTGAGTTGGTTTAATCTGGGCTGAAGTTGAAGAACTGAACTCAGAAATGATAATACTTGCATGTCTAGAGAATGCATTCTCTCCCCATAGCTATTTCATTCATGCATTGACATTTACCAGGCAATTTCAGAGACCGAACCTTTAGTTTTAAGGTCCTCAGGTTGAGGCTTGACCTCCCTGGAGTCAAGTGCCTTTGTAGTCTGTGACCACTTGATGCTCAATTTGTGCCACTATTCATTATCTCGCCCACCCTGACATTTTCCATGGGCCACAATTATACTTGCTCAAGAGTTCTGACTGGAGATGAGTATTATTTTCTGTCCCATTCTAGCACAATTTCCTATTGCATATTTCCAATTATATTAATTACTGTACTGAAGCTGGCTTATTTTTATGTGAGAAATTTCTGGGTTCAGTTACACTATTGTTGTTGGTGTCCAGGAAGCTTTGATATCTGCAGAAATTATCATTCTCTTTTCATCACCATGCCTTGTGAATATCTCTCTCCCTCCTGAATGTTACTTTTTTGGGTACCTATTAGATTCCCATTGACTTGGCCCAAGGTGTAACCTGCAGTAATTCATCCTCTTAGTCTTTGTTCTAGATTTAAAGACATGTTGCTCATATTCCAGTGTTTACTCTGTATCAGACAGCAGTTCCCTGGCAGATCCTCTCCACCTTGTGAATTAAGATGAGTGGATTTGCATTTGTGACAAATACCCCCTCTGACTTTCCCTGGGAAGAATTTCTCCCATGAGGGGGACGCAATCTGGAGTACTGCAGAATGTCATTTCATTATTTTTGAAGAATGAATATCCATAAATGAAAGGATATTTTTACTCTGAAAACAGGCAGAGGAGTATTTTTAGAATATTTCACTGGAATAGGCTTTCAAGAAACCACAGGTTTGACAAACAAGAATTAAATTTCAGGGAGGAGCAGAAATGGTGTTTTGGAGAGTCAAACAGTACACTTATGCATCATCTGTGGTTGTCAAGGTAACATAGCCTTGGATCCTGTTGACAGGATATTTTCCCAGTCACCACTGGAGACACCACAGGTGTCAGACAGTTAAACCACCTAATCCTGTAGAGATCAGTTTTTCCGCTGCTGTTCTCAGAAGTAGTCAAAATATTAGTTTTCCAAGAGAAACAGAGCACCATCATAAAATCATCGGTTCTGCAATATAGCTCAGATTCCATCTGTCCTGTGTGCCATTAAGAATACCTAACTTCTCATCATTCCAGCAGCTGACAACCAGATAAATGATCCTGACTGCAAAGCATTCAATTATATGCATATGCAGGTTGTATGTATTACCAAGTAAAATGTTACAGATATGGCCTCCAGCTGCACAGGTCACTGGGATCTTCCTCATTTGCATTTCCCATATACCCACTCTTTAGGCTGGCTTGGAAGTTCTCATTATTTAATATTCAGTATATTTAATATCTATGAAAAAAAATTGCTCTTGACTTTACTTTGGCTGCTGTTAGCTATATTTGTTTTAACTTTGTCTTCCCACCCACTACCATTCATTCAGTGATCCAACAGTTCACTGACATCCATCATTTGTCTCCCACTGCCTTGCTCTGACTCTATTCTGTCCCATTTCAGTAACCTGCTCATGATCATGCATTGCCCTTGGCTACCTCAGCTTTCATGCCCACTCCCTATCTCCCTTTCTGTCCTCCCACAAGCTCTTCTGCTTCCTCAAATCCCCTTCTTCAGATCTTCCTCATCTTTATTTCCTTTCAATAACTACATTTAATTTTAGAGGTGGGCAAAATTGTTTTGGTGAACAGTAACTTTGCCAAAAATTGCATTTTTCAGGACATCAAAACGACGAGCAAATTTAAGTTAAGTTTAACAAATGGTTTCAGCTGAGCAACAAACATTGAATTTTTTTTGGAAATGCTGAAGTATTTTGTCTTGACATGTTTCAAAATAAACTCTTTCACACTTTTGAAATGACATTTTAAATTAAATGTTTTTAAATCAACATTTTAGATTCCCCTCCTCCCCATTGTTGTGGTGGGGAAAACTATAAACATTGTTTGAAACTAACTATATTTTGATCCTAGATTTTTTGGGGATGCCACTGAATTAAAAAAAAATCAATTATTCACTCAGCTGTAATCTGATTTAGACTAGGGGAAGGAGAGGTAAAGGTCTGAAGGAAAATAATCTACTACTGTCGAGAAGTGTGACTAACATAGCCAATATAAATTACAAGGTATTTAGATACACCCACTCATGTCCACCTCATCTTTTTATTTTTTTCTGTAGAGCGGGCATGGAGTTGAATCTTTCGCTAAACTAAATTGATGCTTGACTCAGATGAAGAGGTAGGAAAAGATGGCTGCAAGTTACCTTTCTGCTTCTCCATTCCTAGAGTGGCTTGGGACCAAAACAGCCTAATGTGCATCATCGGAAGCTGCTCTAAGTGACGCAGCCTGCAGTCTTTCTATGGGGCTCCTCTGCTCTTATATGGAGTGTTTGAGGGAGACTGAGTGCTGTAGAGCTGCATATGTTGGCTTTATGCTACCTGGAGGGTTCCCACATCTCAGAGGAATTCCTGGCTGCCTCTGTAGGACAGCTTTCTGACCACTTTACCTTGTCTATGAATCGGGCCCTTCGTTTACATATTGTCTAATGTAGATGTAAACTATTTTGAGGCAGGAGGAATCTTATTAGACTATTCACAGGGTAAGATATAATCCAGCGTGTGTGCAGTGGCAAATCAAACCTGATATTTAGCCAGTGTGATTCCTCTTCCCGCTTCCGCCCCCCCCATGGGTAGTACACCATAGGTAGATGTGAACTCCAAGCTACAGAGCTAGATACATCTATTGGAGTTAGATACATCTATTGGTATAGCACTGTCCTATATATCTTAATTATTACTTGAGATGGTTAGGAATTTTCTGTCAGTCTTTTTTATTGGAAAATGTAGCTCCTCAAAACTGCAAATGTTTCATTCTGAGTCAGTTCAGCATTAAACTGTAGTTCCTTATAGGGCCATGGATGGGCCGGGATGGTATCCCTAGCCTCTATTTGCCAGAAGCTTGGAATGGGCAACAGGAGATGGATCACTTGATTACATGTTCTGTTCATTCTCCCCCGGGCACCTGGCATTGGCCACTGCTGGAAGACAGGATGCTGGGCAAGTTGGACCTTTGGTCTGACCCAGTATGGCCATTCTTATGTTCATCTTGCTTCATGATAGTTGCAGTTTTGCCCGATTCTTCCATATGGGCTTGGGATCTATGACTGGACTATATCACCCAGGATGCAATGCAGTTAGCCCCTTCACACACACATCTGACTGAGCCACATAGTGCTTCATGGAAGATGTAGTCCAACCAGGGTGCCCAGTTCATAAGAGATAATGTGGATATGAGATGCCTGAAATACAATTTCTAAGAGGCAATGCAGCCCCTTCAAAGGGAAATGCAGTTCAACAAACTGAAACAAACATTTTAATTTGAACTATTGAAAGGTTTCCGTTTAGTAAAAACGATAATGAAATGTTCCACTGCGTTTGAATTAAATTTTTCATTTTGCAAAAAAATTCAGTGTTTCAACTTTTTTTGCTACAATCCTGGATGGATTTTTTTTAAAAATATCAGAATTTGCGGCAGAGTGGAAATTCTGCTTTTCACTCCGCTCTATTTATTTTAAAAAATCAATATTTTTTTCTGAAAAGAATATATTGCCTGCTGAACTTGTCTCCTAACACACACCAATGAAAAGCTGAGACTATGCAGGTGTCAAAATAGTCTAGAAGTTTGCATACTTGTCAAGGATGTGGTTGATGTGTGTAAGTTTTTTCAGTAAAATCACAGATAGTGGCAGCTAGAGTTTTCTATTGATTCTCATCAGTTTTTTCTCTTTATGGATATAAGTAAAATTAGATTTTTCCTTTAATTATGATAAGATGAGACTAAGAACTCTTAACAAAATGTGGAGAAGGTAAAAAAGGAACACAGAAGCCTGCCAACCCTTGCTGTTGTCTAATTGTCTGAATACTGCAAAGTAGAGAGCGTTCTTGATATGCAGAGTAACCATAACTGGCATATGATTTATTGATCAAAACAACCCATCAAGTCATGGAACCTCATCTGGCATATCTTTAAAGAACTACTGATACTGATACCAGAATGGAGAATCTCGAAGAACTTTCTCTATTCTGCGGTCATGTCATCTATTTGCAGTTATCTTCACCTTTTATAAAGAATATCTGTTTAGAAAACAAAGGCATTTATATAAAAACAGGATTTTAATTGCTCAGTGAGTAGTTGCCCTCACTTTGAACAGTACCGGCCTGTGATGGGACAGGGTGGAAAGGATGGAGTGTGAAAAGAGACAAGGGACATGATAGGGCTTGATCAAAGGCCCTCAAATGATCAAGGAAAGTTAAGCATGTTTAAGAGAAGGAAAGGGAGGGGTAATGAACTGGATCCTTAAATGAAAGTTGAGCTAGAAGGAGGGGTGAGCACACACTAATTTGTATTAGCGCACAGTAGTAGTCTGCAGATGCTGAGTCTGGAGAGCTGGATGTAATGGATGCCATAGGCAGGGAATATTTACAGAGCCCTAGAATTTAATGAAATTCATAAAAGAAGCTTTCCTCACTGACACTTTCTGTTAGAAATGCACACTTTGAAATTTGCACTCCACTTACAAAAAATAGGAAAGAGATAGACACCACTTGTTTTCCCACTAAAGAAAGGGTGTTTGTGCTGTGCAGCTGTTTGATGTTGTTTCATACACAGTGCAATGACTTGATACAACTGAATTACAAAATCATTAAATTATTTTCTGGAGGGTTGGGGGGGAGAGGGGAAGTAATCTTCTTTTTCAATGGGGAGAATCACTACCAATTAATTTAGTAGCTCTGTTGGTTTAGGAAGTATGATCTAGCCTGATTAAAGAATCTGGATTGTATTGCAACATCTTAAAAGACAATAGACAATTAAGAAATATTTCAAAGTCTAATGATGTTTGCAAAAAGATGCCTCAACCTGCTGGTATGTACACAGCCAGTGCCTCTCAATTATTTTTATATATATTTTAAACTACTCAACTCTTGTTCAAAGTCAGGATAACTACTCACTAAGCAATTAAAATCCTATTTTTATATAAATGCCCTTGTTTTGCCAGACATTGGGTCAATCAGCATATTGAATGAGTGGTACAAAGGCACACTTGACCAAACATGTGAAGACCTCCAGTCCTGCAAACACTTAATCTAGCTTCTGGCTGAAGTGTAGCTTCACTAGAGTAGAGCAAGGACACCAAAAAGCGACTTTAAGGCCAATTCTTCATTACAAACTATCCAAGTTAAATGATCATATGTTAACCAATGTGCAGATGCTTAACCAGTGAGACCACAACTACATTGTCAATATAAACAGGCTGCTGTCATGCCCTGTGTCTACACTGGATCTATAAGACTATGACAAGCAATACACTTATCTAGGCTTGTATTCTGCGACTCAGTGCCACAACTAACTATGTTGCTTTATATTTGCATTCTGGGGTGGTGTGGGGCAACTCATCTTCCGGGTGACTGCATGCTGAAAGATGGATTTATACCTGAGCATTGTTCAGCTGCATGAAAGACTGGGGATGCCTGATGCTGGACAAACTGACATCAGGCAAGCGGTGTGGCATTTAGGATACTGAGTACAGTCCTATGAAGATAGACTACTTGGGTCATGGATCAGAGCACAGACAGATAGCAAGATACTACACAAGTATGGGTGCCCAGGGGGCTTGTGGGACCATCATGTATCTATTCTTGTGGATGGTCATGACTGTGCACTTTCACAGTAGTTAACTTTTGTGTTATCAGTATGTAGGGTAAGTTAAGTTGGGGTCTAATCTATGCCTCAGGGAATAGTGGCTGCCACAGCTCATGGTGCAGAGAGAGGCATATGGTGTGCAAATGCAGAGTGTGTTCAGAGGAAAACGTGTGGGGAACCCAATTTAAGTTTGAAGTGAAGACCAGGCCAAAATGAACCAGCATGGGAGACAGCTGGCAGCCATAAGAAGTGACTCTACAGTGTTGTGTCAGTAGCTTTTAGTATTATTATTCATCCTAACATATAGATGTTGTCAAATTACAAAGCATTTTAGGTCCAACTGTGATACCCTTACATGTGCTGGGCAGTCCCATTATATTCCATGGATCTGGTTGCTAAGTAAGGTACGATCCAATGTGAATTAGGACATCCCATTTTACCCCTCTATACAATTCTCATTTGTCTTGTTTGTTTTTAGTGATGTTCTTCTATATTAACGATCTGAACAGATCCCAAACTCTGCCCTGACTCACTATATGCATCTTCATTGCCTTCAGTGGGTTTGCTACATGCAGTATGGGACAGTACTGAGGTGAACCTGGACAATTCAACACTTCGTTTTATTTCATAATTAAGTGTGGTAGAGTCATTTTCATATGTAGAACTAGTCAAAATGTTTTCATTGACATATTTTAAGGTTTTGACCAAGATCAAATGTAATAGAAAAATATTCATTTTGTTCAAAGTTGTTAGGTGTTTGACGAAAAGACAAACTGAATGGTTTTGGTAAGTTTTGTTCTTTTGTTAAAAAATAAAATTAGCAGAGTTTGTTTTGTTTTTTATGGAAAACTTTTCATTGTTTGAAAGCTGTCTTTTTTTTACTTAAATTATTTTTTTTTAATCCAAAAGAGTTTTTGAGAACAGTAGATTTTGGAGTTTTGGTTTTGGGGAAAAACTGAATTCTTTATGGAATTTATTAGAAACTTCCCGTACAAAATAATGGTTGTTGTTTTTTTTTCCTTTTTTCCCAACCAGTTCTCCTCTTTGTAACTAATGGCAGATGACAAAATTCTGTTGGTAATGGTTGTTTGTTCTTTACTCCAATGGAACAGATGAAAAGCAACCCTCATGAGAAACAAAAATACAATAATAAAAACCCATTTTACTAATCCTGGAAAGCATCCAGGACTTTGCATGGGCCTGTGATATACTGAAGACACTTATGATCTGATTCCATGCCTACTGAAATCCAGCATATGCTAAATAAGTAAAAAACAGGTTTAAACTATTATTATAGACTTCACACAGAGGTTTGCACTATTTTTAAACCTATTTAAATTAAATTGATGTAACTTTTGTATGTAGAAATAAAGACATATTCTGTGCCTGAATGATTTTCTGGCATTCGTGAGAGCTGAGCAAGTTTGAAAAGGGAAGGCATCTCAGTTTAACTGAAGAAAGAATATTCTGGTTTGCTTAACAGTGCTAGCAAGGTTTCCTGGGACCAGGTCAAATGTGCTGTAGTTAAACCTATATAATGTGTTTTTTTCCTCTGTTATACAGTATACTTATTTGCATATTTAAAATCTATTTCAGTATAGTTATTTTTTGATGTCCATGACAATTATACGTTATTTAAGATGTAGCTTAAAAACATAAGAATGGTTTGACTCAACATGGCCAGTGCTTCATCTAGCCTAGTATACTGTCTTCCATCAGCGACCAGAGGCTTCAGAGGGAATAAACAAAACAGCGCAATTATTGAGTGATTTGTCCCTTGTCTTCCAGTCCCAGCTTTTGGCAATCAGAGGTTTAAGGACACCATGAGCATGGGGTTTCATTCCTGCCCATCTTGGCTAGTACCTAGCCTCCATGAACTTTTCTCATTCTTTTTTGAACCCAGTTATATTTTTGACCTTCACAACATTCTCTAGCATCGAGTTCCACAGATTAACTGTGTATTGTGTAATAAATACTTCCTTGTATTTGTTTTAAACTTGCTGCCATTAATTTCATTGAGTGATCCCTGTTTCCTGTGTTATATAAATATATATACACTCACATGTTTACCATATGGTAAACAGGCTACATTTTGTGTGTAATTTAAAAAAATGTTGCCAGTTTACTGTATGGAAAATGTGATTGCATATAAGCTACTATTTGGATAATATACTCATGTATAACCATTTCCTCTCTCTCTCTCTCTCTCTCTCTCTCACACACACACACACACACACACACACACACACACACACACACACACAATACAGTCATGTTAGCTGGCAGTCAATGTACGTGAGGGGGGGGGGGGGGGGAGGGGAGTTTTTTAAGAGGTAACAAGGTACAAAACAAATCCACATATAGCTGCTTTATCTTGTGTTTTCATCAAGACAGAGACAGGCAGATTGTGTTTTGTGTCGGAATAATGCTCTAACACAGGGGTCAGCAAACTCTTTCAGAAGTGCTGTGACGAGTCCTCATTTATTCACTCTATTCAAAGAGTTGTCGTGTGCCAGTAATACATTTTAACATTTTTACAAGGTCTCCTTCTATAAATGTATAATATTAACTAAACTATTGTTCTATGGAAAGTAAATAAGGTTTTTAAAATGTTTAAGAAACTTCATTTAAAATTAAAATGCAGAGCTCCCAGACCGGTGGCCAGGACCCAGGCAGTGAGAGTGCCACCGAAAATCAACTTGTGCTGCTTTCGGCACGTGTGCCATAGGTTGCCTACCCTTGTTCCAATATGAATGCAGTAATGAACACCAGTGGTTAATGGGAAGATCATTGGCATTGCATGACTCAGAATTGTAAAAATGGCTTTAAGGCTCTTTGTATCATTGAGTCTGGGTCTGATCCCCTGGTATTAGTTAGAGCAGCTGACCTGCCTAGTACCTTGTTTAGCCATTTATACCTGTTCTTCAAAGTACACCACTGTGACTTGGTCTAAATTACTTACTGAAGGCAATGGAAAATCAGGCCTCAAGTGTTTGACTTCAAATGATTTCAAAAGTCCTAGTTTCCGTATGCATGCTTTGTCTCACCTAAATTTCTGAGCATTTATTCTTCTTAAGACCATGTTCCAAGCTGGAAGTGTAGGAAGAGAAGAGGTCCGGTATTACCAAAGGAGTTGTTTCTCTGTGAAGTGAACCCAAAGGGATCGGTTATATGTCTCCTCTATCTGAAACCACCACATTACTCAGTACTTCAGTTTATCACCAGCTCTTATTGCTTTGTTCTCCTTTTAAATCTCACTCTCAATCATCCTCACTTTTCCTTTCCTTCTCTCTTTTCTTTTCTCCTCCACATTCCCTGTGTTTCCACTTGCCCTCTTATTCCTTTATCAGTTCAAGCTTCTTTCTTTTCTCCTGTGTTGGAGCGTAGGGAGCATACGACTGAAAATATGAGAGCGAGTTAGAAGTACATTTTGGCTGTAAGTAGAGATATCCATGATCTGTACTACAATATAGTTCACCAACACCACAAATTGTTTCAGGCCACTCAAACAACCTTAGCACTTAGCCTGCTATGTGTAATATCATCAGAAATTTTTCTTGCCCATGTGCACTTAATCTCCAGCAGAACAAGCAATACAAGACATGTCACACATTTTGTGGTTACTGAAGAAGAGAAGGCAGGTAAGCAAATTGTCATTCAAAAGAAGACAGCCAAAATCTGTCTTTTATTACCTTTGTTGCTCCAGTTCTTTATGCTCACTGAAGGATAAGAGCACTTAAAAATACAATAGGAATCTGGCCTACAATTAACAGTAGTACATTTATGTAGCATTTTGTGTTTCTTGTCTATTTCTTCCTGCTACTCTATTCCTTGCAAATTTTTCCCCATAAAAAAATTACAATATGTTTTAGAGTAAGCACTGACAGAGTTTATTATTTCCCTGCTTCTGAAAACAATGGTTATTGCTTGGGGCTAAGTAATTTTATCATATTCTGCAGAAAATGTTTAATTAACATGAATCAAAAATAAGCAGGGAAAAAGGCATATGATTTATCTCTTAAATGTTGCATGTGCATGTGCTGTAATGTTTTCTACTCTGGAGCCAAAATGGCAGTGAATCCTATAAAAATAAACAAGTAAAGAAACAAAAAAAGGAGCTGCTAGGTAGAACAGAATAAAAATGGTGTGCTGTGTAAATGTTTGTCTAAATGCGTGATTAATGGGATATTTCTTCCATTGTACAATGTGAGTATAATCCAACTGCCATTAAAGTAAACAGATTCACTTCCTTTAATTTAACTGGCAGTGGGATTAGGCCCTGCATTAAATATGTTTCACGGATAGTCTCATATTTTAAATGACTGGGTTGAATGTTGCCATCTTCATAAATTTAATTTTTAAATATCCATTCTTTTATTATGACTATGTATAAATGACATTCTTTTGCCATAGTTTCTCTTCCACCATACAAAGCAATTTACAAAACAAATTGTGTTCAGATCTGTGTGCATTCCTGCTGATGTTTATCAATGCTGATCCAGAGAGAGAAAAGTAAATTAGTAAAAATTATACCTGATGCCACATTACAGGAAGCCCCTAACTTTAATCATGACATCACAGTTTTGTCCTTACTGTATTTTGATTATAATTCCATCAGTGAATTAACACATTCTTTGAGGCATTGTCTACTTACTTTACTTTAAGGTAGTATCAGCACTAGGACTTTTTAGAGTAGAAATTTCTCATGGTGCACTTCTACTAATGGTGATAGCACTGAAAACTGTAAAGTAATCAAAGCTCAGATATTTTATTACTGTCATCTAATCCCTTCTCCCCCTCTATGGTGTATGCCTGGATCAAAGAATATGGTCTCTTGCATCTGACTAACCCATTTTGGGTTTTGGACATTGATACTTAGAGCAGGCTTCAGGCTGTTTTTGTTGATCCCTGTAGCATGGATCAGCAGATAGTTGGATCCAGAATTGGAGAATTATAAAGGGTGAAGTTTACCTCATCTCTGCACTGCACACTTTTCCAGGTGCAGATAAAGATATAGCTCAGATGATAAGTATTGTGCAGCTGTTTGGCTCAAAACAATGAACTACATGATATAAACACGAGTACTTGTGGCATCTTAGAGACTAACAAATTTATTTGAGCATAACCTTTTGTGGGCTACAGCCCACTTCATCGGATGCATGCAGTGGAAAATACAGTAGGAAGATATATATTTCACAGAGAACATGAAACACTGGATGTTACCATACACACTCTAACGAGAGTGATAGGTTAAGGTAAGCTATTACCAGCAGGAGAGAAAAAAACTTTTTGTAGTGGTAATCAAAATGGTTCATTTGGAGCTGTTAACAAGAAGGTGTGAGAAACAGTGTGTATGGGGGAGAATAAACATGGGGAAACAGTTTTACTTTGTGTAATGACCCAGCCACTCCCAGTCTTTATTCAAGCCTAATTCATTGGTGTCCATTTTGTAAATTAATTCCAATTCAGCAGTCTCTCATTGGAGTCTGCTTTTGAAGATTTTTTGTTGGAATATTGCAACTTTTAGGTCAGTAATCGAGTGATCAAGGAGATAGAAGTGTTCTCCGACTGGTTTTTGAATGTTATAATTCTTGACGTCTGATTTGTGTTCATTTATTCTTTTGCGTAGAGACTGTTTGGTCTGGCCAATGTACATGGCAGAGGGACATTGCTGGCACATGATGGCATATATCACATTGGTAGATGTGCAGGTGAACAAACCTCTGATAGTGTAGCTGATGTGCTTAGGTCCTATAATGGTGTCCCCTGAATAGATATGTGGACAGAGTTGGCAAGGGACTTTGTTGCAAGGATAGGTTCCTGGGTTAGTGTTTTTGTTGTGTGGTCTGTGGTTGCTGGTGAGTATTTGCTTTAGGTTGGGGGTCTGTCTGTAAGCAAGGATTGGCCTGTCCCCCAAGGTCTGTGGGAATGATGGATTGTCCTTCGGGATAGGTTGTAGATCCTTGAAGATGCACTGGAGAGGTTTTAATTGGGGGCTGAAGGCGATGGCTAGTGGAGTTCTGTTACTTTCTTTGTTTGGTCTGTCCTATAGTAGGTGACTTCTGGGTACACTTCTGGCTCTGTCAGTCTGTTTCTTCACTTCAGCAGGTGGGTATTGTAGTTGTAAGAATGCTTGATAGAGATCTTGTAGGTGTTTGCCTCTGTCTGAGGGGTTGGAACAAATGCAATTGTATGGTAGAGCTTGGCTGTAGACAATGGATCATGTGGTGTGGTCTGGATGAAAGCTGGAGCCATGTAGGTAAGTATAGCGGTCAGTAGGTTTTAGGTATAGGGGAGTGTTTATATGACCATCGCTTATTAGCACTGTAGTGTCCAGGAAGTGGATCTCTTGTGTGGACTGGTCCAGGCTGACGCTGATGGAGGAGTGGAAATTGCTGAAATCAGGGTGAAATTCCTTAAGGGCTTCTTTTCCATGGGATTTGCATGTTTTATTTTGCTTGGTGACTTACTTTCTTCTGTCTGTTACTACTTGGAACCACTTAAATCCTACTTACTATATTTAATAAAATCACTTTTTACTTATTAATTGACTCAGAGTATGTATTAATACCTGGGGAAGCAAACAACAGTGCATCTCTCTCTCTGAGTGTTATAGAGGGCGAACAATTTATGAGTTTACCCTGCATAAGCTTTATACAGGGTAAAATGGATTTAATTGAGTTTAGACCCCATTAGGAGTTGTACATCTGAGTGCTAAAGACAAGCACACTTCTGTGAGCTGTTTTCAGGTAAACTTGCAGCTTTGGGGCAAGTAATTCAGACCCTGGGTCTTTGTTGGCGCAGACTGGAATATATAATAAGAGCTATATTGTATAACTTTGATTACATGCCCAGACTGGAGAGTAAGAGCCTTCCGTACACAAATGCTAGGGCTACCCAGACTTTGCTTGTGGATGCCCAATATAGATGCATGATTGATTATTCCCCTACTGGAGCAGGTGGGTAGGGAGTGGTGACCTCTTGTATCTTGCTCACAGTCCCACATATGTTGATCTGTGCAAATGAGCCAACACAAAAGGTTTCAGTTTTTTATTGGTATAGGCCACAAACAAATTACTATCATCTCCCCATAATGCAAGGAAAGAAAGCAAAGTTTGAATTGTGCCTTTAAGAGACAAGGCCTCCTGCAGTGGGGTACTGCAGTTTACATGCTACCTGTTGCTCTCAGTTGTCTCTAAAAAGCACGTTAGTGCTAAATGGTGAAATTTTCATTCCAATGATGTCAATGAGAATTTTTCCATTGACCTATGTACCTCACCAGGAATTGGTCCTAAAAGAAAATTTGAGAAGTTGTAGGTACATGATTAGGAATATTAAAAATGAGACCACATTAATGTGGAAATTGAATAGGAAGAGTAGTCTGTGAGGTATAAGGGGGTTCATGCAGATTTCTTCCTTTATTTATATATACTGTACTGGATAGTGCAGTGGTTAAGAGTGCCACCCTTTGATACAGGAGACTGCCTTTTGATACGAGTGACCGGGGTTCAAATCCTGGTTGGTACCCAACTTTCCAGTAGGGGTCCTTGGACAAAAGACCCCCTAACGCTTCACCTGCCTACCTCAGATATGAGAGTGACAAGAACTAGGAGAGTCATGGTGGCTCAGACGTCGCCTGGATTAACAAGGTCAGCGCCAGATGTTGAGGAACCAGGACAATCTGACGATAAGTGGGCTACTGGAACAAACCATTCATGGACGAGACAAGAGAACCTGGAATTGATGGAATGCTACTACAACAGTAGACCTAATGAGAGGGGATATATGAAACGTATGAGGGGACTATGGATGGACAAAAGACCTACATCCACACTTACTGAGAAACAGCTAGTTACCCAACGCTTCAACATAGTAAAGAGGAAGCTGCTCTCACAGCTTGAGATAGACCAACTCCACATTACATCCCAGACTCAAGAAGACCTGGAAGAACAAGTGGATGTGCAGCCCACACCTGAAGCTGAAACTTCACTGCCACCCCCTCCATTGCAGAGCACAGCAGCTGATATGAGGCATAAGATCATGGAGAAACTAGCTACAGTCAATCCTCGAGACTGATTACCAAGGCTCAGTGGAGAAGTACCATCAGATAGTATGTTAGAAGATGCCAATAGAGCCCTCATGACAATCCCTACTACCACCATAACTCAAACCAATGAACTGGTATACGCTACAGCCTCTGTAATCCTGGAGATGCTTGGCTACACGATCAAGAAGAACAACAGTATGTACCCACCCTGGAAAATGAGGTTGGAGGATAAGATCAAGGCGACTCGGAGAGAAGTTAGTCAGCTGGTGGAACTACAGAAGGGTGTAGAGATTAAGGATAAGACTCGGCTACTGAAAAAATACAAGGGCCTGACTCCATCTGAAGCCCTAGAGACTGCTAAACAAAGGCTCACAGCACTGGCTACCAGGCTAAGGAGATACACTAGAGAAGCAGAGGCCAAAAAAGTAAATGCCCTGTTCTCCAAAGAACCATCCAAGGTGTACTCCCAACTGCAGTGCAACAACACAATAACAGCAGAGCCACCAGCAGCAGAAACTGAACAGTACTGGAAGAACATATGGGAGAAAGAGAAGACTCATAACACCAGTGCAAAGTGGCTGCAGGACCTGAGAACAGAGCACAGCAATCTCCCAGAACAGAAACCAGTCACCATCACAGTAGAAGACATCCAGCAGCGGGTCAAGAACATGAAGAGCTGGACAGCACCTGGACCAGACATGATCCACACCTACTGGCTAAAGAAACTAACAGCAGTGCATGAACGCCTAGCAGCACAGATGAACCAGCTGCTAGCAGCAGGCTCCCACCCAAACTGGCTAACACAAGGAAGGACAGTGCTGATCATGAAAGACCCCTGCAAGGGGACAGAACCGGCCAACTACCGGCCAATAACCTGCCTCCCCACAAAATGGAAAGTCCTATCAGGCATCATAGCTGCCAAGCTACAGGACCACATGGGCCAGTACATGAGCACAGCTCAGAAGGGCATTGGGAACAACACCAGAGGCTCAAAACACCAGTTGCTCATAGATAGAGCAGTCGCCCAAGACTCAAGGTCTAGACAGACCAATCTGAGCACAGCCTGGATTGACTACAGGAAAGCCTACGACTCAATGCCGCACACGTGGATCTGTGAATGTCTGGCGCTATACAAAGTCAACAGGACACTAAGGACCTTCCTCAAGAACTCAATGGGACTATGGAAGACAACACTGCAAGTCAACTCAAGGCAGCTTGCACAAGTGGCCATCAAGTGCGGCATATACCAAGGTGATGCACTGTCCCCGCTGCTGTTCTGCATAGGCTTAAACCCCCTCAGCCAGATAATCACAAGGACTGGATACGGGTACAGGTTCAGGAGTGGAACTACCATCAGCCACCTCCTCTACATGGATGACATCAAGCTGTATGCTAAGAATGAACGAGACATCGACTCGCTAATCCACCTGACGCGGATCTACAGTGAGGATATCGGGATGTCATTCGGACTGGAGAAGTGTGGCCGGATGGTAGTGAAGAGAGGGAAGGTAGTCAAGACTGATGGGGTGGAACTACCAGCGGGCCACATAGCAGACATACAGACCAGCTACAAGTACCTTGGCGTCCCACAGTCACATGGAAACCACGATGAGGAGGCAAGGAAGACAGCAACATCCAAGTATCACCAAAGGATAAGACAGGTCCTGAAGAGCCAGCTCAGTGGGAAGAACAAGATCCACGCCATCAACGGATACGCCCTGCCGGTCATCAGATACCCTGCCGGTATAGTGAGCTGGCCAAAGGAGGACATGGAGGCTGCCGATGTGAAAACCCGGAAGCTCCTCACAATGCACGGAGGTTTCCACCCCAAGTCCAACACCCAGAGACTGTATACCAGCCGGAAAGAAGGCGGGCGGGGCTTGGTGAGCGTCAAAGCCACTGTCCTGGATGAAACCCGGAACATCCAGGAGTACATCAGTAAGATGGCCCCCAAAGATGAGCTGCTGAGAGAATGCCAGAGGCAGCAGCAGACATGGGAGGAAGACCAAGCAGAAGAAGTGCCATGGCAAGACAAGACCCTGCATGGGATGTACCATCGACAGATAGCTGAGGTGGCTGACATTGGGAAATCCTACCAGTGGCTGGAAAGGGCTGGACTAAAAGACAGCACTGAGGCACTGATCATAGCAGCACAGGAACAGGCACTGAGCACCAGATCCATTGAAGCAGGGGTCTACCACACTAGAGAGGACCCAAGGTGCAGACTGTGCAGAGAGGCCTCAGAGACAGTCCAACACATAGTGGCAGGATGTAAGATGCAGGCAGGAACAGCATACCCTGAACGGCACAACCAAGTGGCTGGCATTGTGTACAGGAACATCTGCACAGCGTATGGGCTAGACCCTCCCAAGACCAGATGGGAGATTCCGCAGAAGGTTGTGGAGAATAGCAGGGCTAAGATTCTGTGGGACTTCCAGATCCAGACGGACAGGCAGGTACTGGCCAATCAACCAGACATCGTGGTAATAGACAAGGAGCAGAAGACAGCGGTGGTGATAGATATAGCAGTGCCAAGTGACAGCAACATCAGGAAGAAGGAATATGAGAAGCTGGAGAAGTACCAGGGCCTGAAAGAGGAACTAGAGAGGATGTGGAAAGTGAAGGCCAAAGTGGTCCCAGTGGTGGTAGGAGCACTCGGGGCTGTGACTCCTAAGCTGGGTGAGTGGCTCCAACAGATCCCAGGAACAACATCAGAGCTCTCTGTCCAGAAGAGTGCAGTGCTAGGAACAGCTAAGATACTGCGCAGAACCCTCAAACTCCCAGGCCTCTGGTAGAGGACCCGAGGTTGAGGAAGACACATACCACCCATAGGGGTGAGAGGGGAATTTTTTATTTTTTTTTTTATATAAATAAAGGAAGAAATCTGCATGTATATATATATTTATACACATACACACACCCACACACACTGAAATTGCAACTGTTAAATCCACATCTAAGTGGGAAATGTGTGACGATGGTCTCATGTTTTCCTAAGGTAGTTCCTGTATGGTCATTCTTGGAGAATGAAACTATTTGGGGAAAAATAGGGAAAGAGAAATGGCTGAATACGATTTAACAAGAGGAAGCCATTACGATAGGGCTATCAATGTTAATGGCTTATGCAAAGTTAGAAACTTTAGCAGAAGTACAAGGCAAGTTGTACTTTTAACAATATTAATTGGTCAACATAAGCCCTAGTCCTGACCCTAGGTTTTATGTTGAATAGCACATTTTAAAACTACCATTAATTTGTCTACTCTAGGATTATAATGTGTTAGTTAATGTATTAACAAACATGGCTTTTCTAATATAAACGTGATTTTACATATTAGTTTAAGAACATCATGGTTAGAATTTCTCAGAATGAAAGAACCAGATTCCTAAGTGTTAGGTGCTGCTCAGCTGTATAAGCAATTACAAATTTTATCCAAATCTGGCCCACTATTAGGGAGCAGAAAACTAGTTCAGATAAAATAAAAGCTACCCTAAAACATTAAACTTTTTTTCTAAGCTTTAAACAAATTTGATGAATTATAGATAACTTTTTACTCATGTTACTACATTCTTGTTTTGAGGAGCATATGTGAAAATGCCGTGATATTGTGTCTGGAGAGAGATACTGTGTCTGTTCTTGCCATGTTTTTTGGTCTTGCAGAATTTTACAATGTACATGATCTCTCATGAAAAGGGCTGATTTCACACTATATCTGTGAACAACATGGATCTGGATAAACTTAATGAGCCATCTCGTCATTTGGATCCATATCCAAATGAAACTTGCATCCACTTAGAGATTCATTCATCGGTAGTACAAAAGTAAAGCAAAAATGTTAAATAGGGAGCTTAATTAGCACTAATACTGTAATATTCAAGGGCTCTTTGGGGGCATAGGAAAATTCAGTTTTCATCTGAAAGTTAAACAGAGCCTTGATTTTTTTTTTGACTTCTTTAAAAATCGTCATTCAAACACATTCAGCCGTTTCTCATAGCAAAGATAATGGTCAATTGCAAAAACTCTCAGCAATGTATGTTTGTTAAAGATGGAAAGGGTATGTTCTCCTCTTGATATTTGGATTTAGATACAATACTGTAACCTGAGTTTGCAGTGTTATGGTCCTCAAGGATTGCTGAAGCTGAATGTTGACCCAAATGCAGTACTAACGCTACACATTTCAGTAGTGTCCAGAAGAGCCAACAATATGCTGAGTAAAAGCACATAGCTAATAGTCTCCTATTTAGGAAGTGGGGTACATTTTACTATACCTTTTATTTTACATTTACAGATTTAATAAACTTTTTTTAATAGCAGTGGTTCTAAACCAGGGATATGCATACCTTGGGGTATGCAAAAGTCTTCCAGGGAGTATATCAATTTATCTAAATATTTGCCTAATTTTCAACAGGCTATATAAAAAGCATTAGCAAAGTCAGTACAAACTAAAATTTCATACGGACAATGACTTCTTTATACTGTTGTATATACTATACATTGAAATGTAAGTATATGCATATTCTAATTGATTTCATTATTACATTATGTGGTGAAAATGAGAAAATAAGCATTTTTTCAGTAACAGTGTGCTGTGACCCTTTTGTATTTCTATGTCTGGTTTTCTATGCAAGTAGTTTAAGTCACGTGTAACTTGTGAGTACACAAGACAAATCAGACTCCTGAAAGGGACACAGAAGTCTGAAAAGCCACTGCTTTATAGAATCTACCTAGCTCTGCCTCAGTCTGAAAATAAATGTATCCAATATCAACAAAAATTAGAGTACCTGACACTTGTGTCATCCCAAATGTTATTTTTGGCTTAATACAACTGTGGAGATATGAAATGCCAGCCATCCTACAAAAGATTTCCTACCTTGGCTGGGGAATTTAATTGAATATTAAACTTCTGTTAAACACTCACACCTCAATATCAATATCAATACCAAACCAGCAACAGAAACATCACTCATTTTCTGCAGGGCAGGTGTGATTTTAAGACATCAGAGCTCTTTATCTATCCTGATAATACTACATATCCTTTTATCGTGGTATTTTATTTAAAAAGATTTTTGAGAAGTTTCTCAGATGGAAAGCAATGTAAATATTGCTTGTGAGAGATGGTAATAAGACAATGCAATAAAAAATCCAATATAAGTCATAAGCAGATAATTACAATGTCAACAAGATGTTTAATGTTCTTCAAAAATTGGATTATTCATTGAATGGGAAATAATATGTTGCCATCAAAATAAGAAATTGAGGGTGGCAGAAAAAAAGCAAGCTAGCACGGGTGTATACGATATCAGGAATTCAGTCAGGTACTTTTAAATGTGCTTTCACTCATATATGCACATGCAAGTCTACATAATGCTGGATATTATTCTACAGAATGTAAGGCTCTAGCCATTCAGATAGATTTATGGCCTTACAGAATGAAAAGAACATACAAGTGACTACAATATAACCTACTGAATAACAATCTCTTTTTGGCCACCTAGAAAAATAGGTGGTGTTTGTAAGTATAACCATGGCCAGCTAACTTATTTTTAAACTGTTAACACTACTGTACACAGGTCAATTTTCAAATATGTTGGTTTACACATTTTAAAACCCTATCTTCCTAGCCTACATATATTCTTGGTTTATAAAAAAAAAAATTTTGTAAGTTCTTGGGGTGCATTCAGCACAGTGATACCACTGGGTTCGGTCTTCAGTGACTAAGCCATTGAATCACCTAAAACCTAAAGAATTGGTACATGGAGAGTTGGTAAATCTACTGAATAAGAGCTTGTATGTTTCAAAAATGCATCTATGGAAATGAAAGATCAGAGATGATATTCTACAACACTAAGTCACAGTGCAAAATCTTGCCCTCTGTTGTAAGAATGCAATAGGCTGAAGCTTTTAGTCTCTCCTGTGAGGTAAGAGGTTTCTGAGGAGAAAACTACTAAGCACAGGCAGGAAGAGGCAAGAAGAACATGTGCTATAAACACGACTGAAGGAAAATCTTTCTTGGTAACAGTGTTTAATTCACTTTCAGCTGAGGTTTCTGCAAATGTTTCAGGTTTGGTCACCTATGTCCCAGGTGAACAGAACTTGTATACATTCTGTAAGTAAATATTTTATGGTAAAAAATACCTTCATCAGTGTCACCAATTTTCTTTTGAACAATAAACTGACTCACTGCAAAGATCCCAAATCTTTAACTGCTCAGGAAAGGATCAACATGTGCATCTGTTATATCTTTTTGTTAACTTATCTTTTGCAGTCTCCTCATCTGAATCTGAGAGGTTTACAATCTATGAACAAAACCTGAAACTGGTGTGTTGGAAAACTGTCAGCATTTGAAGTGATATCTAAAAATTTTAATTTTGGTTTTGTTTTTTCTGGTTTGCCTTGTCAGATTAGACTCTGTAGGAAAGCATGTGCTCTTGGGCAAGCAGCAGACAGTTTTCAGCCAGCCAGCCTGGAGTAAGGTGGAATGAGTTGTGTGCCTCTGTATTATTGCTTTGTTTCTCTCTGTTTTTTGGGTTCTTGTTGTTATAATTCTGAATTCTAGAAAATTAAAGTAACATTCTTTGCAATCTTCCAGCAAGAGTATTTTATGTTATCTAACTTTTGTTCTATAGTGTGAAACATAATGGAAACTGGTAGAAAATATTTTTCCCCTCGCTATGTTGAAGCAGAGACCATGTTTTTGGCTGCAAAACTTTCAGCAAAGTGGGGATAAGTTTTGAGTGATACAAGCTTTGCTCTCCAACCATGACAAAATATGTGGTTATGAGCCTTGTTGAGTTGTTGTATTTTGTTTTGATTTTTTTTTAACCTGAACACAGGGAGGAAAACACATTGGGTTGAAACAGACAAGTTTTCCAAAGCTGTAATTTCAAACACATATTTTCCTACCAGATCTGTCAATAATATAACACAACTGGCGCTATCCACTGCACTGCTATTTCCTTTCTTACTATAATACCACACATTTAGAAAAAGTAAAATCTTTGGGCTTAGGGAATGGTCAGTAATATCATTTGTTTATTCAGTAAATTATGTGCCTTTTCTGTCTGCTTTAATGCCTGATAGGTCTTCAGCTATCTCTATACAGGGAATTTTAAAATAGATAATTTGGATCATTTTTAACATATTCCAAGCTGCACATTCAATTAAAATTAAACGGAAGCAATAAAGTAGCATCTGCTCAACTGCCTGAAATAAAAAAAAAAATAGAAAATTACTGAGCTGGAGTTGTTCACATTTAGGAGATGCATGTGTAAACAGTGGAATCATCTCTGCTCTTCTTGAATGTTGATATATCTTTAGTATTCACTCGGGTCGGTGGATGATGATATAATTTTTATAATAATAATAATAATTCGCTTATATCAAACATGTTCTTAATACTCCTGAAAAGGTAAGAATTAAAAAAAAAAAGAATGTTAGGTATCATGTACCTACAACTTCCTGACTTGTACGTTAATCTGTTTTTTTTTACCAGAAAAACAAAACCCAAAACAAAAACAAATATCTCTAGTTTTGTTTGATTGGCTTTGGTTTACTGGGCCTGTGGACAGATTTAAAACAAGGACAGACACCGGTAAAATTTTCAGAAGTGGCCAAGTCACTTTGGCACAAAACTCTCATTTCTGAAAAAATACTAGCAGCACAGCAGTAGCTGGCCTGGATCAGCTGACATGGGCTCATGGGGCTATAAAGCAACTGTGAAGATAGTCGGGCTTGTGCTGGAGCTCTGAGACTCATGATAGGGGAGGATTTCATTGTGCACTCTACTCACCGTTGGGTGAAGCCCCTTTCTGTAAATTAGGTCATGCAGTTCAATGCCCCCTTTCTTCTCTTCTCTACCTTTTCCTCTCTCCAGGCTTTATAGAAGCTCTGCCTTTTCTCTCAGGTGAACTTCCTTTTAGATAGCACCCTCCAGTCAGCCTAAATCTTCCTGGTTTGCAGCTTAATTGGATGATTGGTCCAGCCTAACCTAATTCAACTCTTTCAGGGTCTGTGTGGGGAGTATACCATCACACACCCTCACCCTCAAGACTGCAACCCAGGGGAGGACAGCTATCTCCTTCTCTGTATCTGTTTTACCTGAGCTTGCAGATCATCTCTCTTCTGGTCTAAATCACCCACTGGCAGATGCATAACATCTTGGAATTTTTTCCACTGGAACTCCAGATCTTGCCCTGCCTCTTGCAATGCCTGCTCTGCAGCTACTAGTTCTCCTTCAGCTGGTTCACGTGCTCCTCTGAGTCTCCATTGTCTTCTAGTTGAGCTCAGTGTTAGTCCCTGCATCAGTTACTTCCCTCTCTGGGGCTCTTTTCTCCCCTCAGTATCACCTCACCTTTTATTTTTTACCCACCTCTTGGCTTTCTCCTCAACATTAATGGATTCATTATAGGCCTCTGGTTCTTCTTTCTTCTCTGACTCTTGTTCTTCCTCTCTTTTCTCTGAGGGCAGGGTCTCTTTATATGACTCTTTTTCCCCCATGCATGAAAGAGGTTCCTCCTCTGTGCGATCTCCTATTAGGTGGGACTTCCTAGGTCCTTGCCGCAGTCCTTGCTAAGGCTCTTTGCCTTTACATAAATAGGGGTGCTCCCTCTGCAGGTGTTCCCTGCACCCACAGCATTAACATCTTCTCGGTTGGACTTCTGGCCTCCTAGTTCCGGCACATCTTTTCCATTCCTAGCCCTTATGACCTATTCTCCTTCTCTCTTCTAGGATTTTATACAACTATTGCTGTTGATCAGCTATGCTCACCAAATACTCCTGTGGGTATATATGTGCCTCCCACAATCTCTGCTAACTTTTCCAGTATTTGTCCTACTATGGCATGAACCGACCTATATTGCTTATCATCTCCCCTCTGTGGGAGCAGCAACTTCAGCATCCACCCTGGTATGGGATAGCTTTCCTCAGCAAAACAAAACAAACAAACAAACAAAACCTGTCCTGTAGGCATCTCCATTTTCATTTTCCCTTAGGGGTTCTTTGTCAGTTTTGGACACTCTCTCTCTCTCTCTCTCTCTCTCCTTTGTCAAAATTTTACCACCTTACAGTCTCTCTTTAATGCACTGATCCCTTGTATCAGAGGTGACTGTCATGCCTGTGTTCTTCACCATGTTGTCATGGCGTGCTCTGGTCACTGCTGGATGAAGCCCCCTCCTTGTGATTTTGGGGATTAGCTGTGCTCAGTGTAGTGCCCCCTTTCTTCTGTTCCACTGTTGCAACTCTCTTAGCTTTATAGAAGCACTACCTATTTCCTCATAGGTGAGCTTCCTTCTAATTCGTGCATACATTCAGCCAGCCTAAATCTGTCTAGTTTGCAACTTAATTGGCTGATGAACCCACCAGTCTTATTTCACCTCTCTCAGGACATCACACAAGGTCTCAGGGCTCAGGCTGGAAGTTCAGCCCAAATGTCTACACTGCAATTTTTAGCCACATATCCTAAGCCCACTGAACCTGAGTCAGCTGACCCAGGCTCTACGACTCAATGCCGTGTTTTGTTTTGTTTATCACGATGTATGTAGATTTAGTCTCCTAAGTCCCATTAACTTATAATGAGACTTGAGCTCCCAATTACATGTCATTTTTGAAAATGCTATCTAGACATCTTTGAATGTTTTATCCACAGTGCCTAGAGTAATAACTAGAACTCCATAACCAACTTCACACTTGTAAATTGAAACATAACCTCAGTATTCCAATGCTCAAACAATTCCCCTTGGTCTCCATTATTTTTAGTATCCAGTTCAAAAAGACTTTGTCTTTCACTTTCCTCGCATTAGTCCCATGCATCTAGCAATATCTCATGCCTGTGTCTTCAGACAGCCTGAACAGAAAGCCAGTTTTAGCCATTTACTTCCTTTACTACTGCTATGTCATTTCAGGAACTCTTTATTTTAAAGTTAGATGGAGAAAGTATTCACCTTACTTTTTACTCTCAAACTGTTCCATGGTAATGTTTGATTATATCTAATTTACAAGCAATATATACTAGACTTGTAGAGTTCAGATTTTCAAAATCACACAGCATTGGCTTGACTCTGTTCCTGCTGAAAACAATAGATGGTTCAGTAGGAGCAGAGGTAGGCTAGCACTAAGAACTTTTTGAAAACCCACCCACAATGCCTGTGTGTACAGCTTTCATCAGACACTATGGAAAAAGGTTTCTGTAAAGTTGCCTCTTTCTCCTGTGTTTGTTTGCCAAAATAGATATAGCTAGGTGAATTGCAATTGACTTGCTAAAAAGTTTTAAAAACTGATAATGTTCAATTGACATAACACTTCTTATAGAAGTCTGGCTTCTGATGTAATGGCACCAGATACATATGAAAAGCCTGACATGAAAGACTGGTGTACTGCAAAAAATAAATTGGTTTGAAAGCTCACAAATAGGACAAAACTTTTTTTTGATGTTGTTAAATACCTCCTTTGGGTCTCACTTTCGATTAGCCTTGTTTTTCTACAGGCTTACAGTGTCACCCAATATTATGCACAGGGAATTTTCAAAAATATTCTATCAGTTGCATCTTTAGGAATCATCAGTTAGGTTTTCTCTTGCAGTTAAATAGATTGAAACACATTAACACCTGCACCTGATGTTTTTTAAACACTGCATGGATAAATAACTCACAGAGTAAAAGGCAATTCACAGCAAAACTAGAAGAAAGGCTTGACAATTAATTCTGACATCCCTGGGGAATGCTCTAGTATCTTTCAACATTAGTTATTGTAATAAGGCTTTGAATCACAGCCATGTTGCAGGAGCCTTCATTCTGTTTGATCTGAGTTACAGGAGGATATTGCCATATAAAATGACAAGGTCAGCATCTACTGACTGCAGTAACCACAGGTGCCGGCTTCCTCTGAGTCCTGGGGTTACTCATACTACTGCTCTGCCACAGGGCCTGCCCCCACCCTCACCCTGCCTCTTCCCACGCCTTGCTCCACCGCAGACCCTACCTCCCCCACCTGACCTTCCCCCTCCAAGTACCTGCCCCACCTCTTCCCACCCCTGCTCCTCCCCTCCCTCCCAGCACCTCCTGCACACCATGGACAGTTGATCATGGTGAATGAGAAGTGCTGGGGAGGAGGGAGAGGAGTTGAGCAGCAGGGCCTCTGGTGGACAGGAGGTGCTGGGGGAGAAGAGCTTACTGTTCAATGTTTGTACAACATCTGACACAGTGAGGTCCTTGTCCATGATTGGAGCTCCTAGGTGTTACGATAAGACATATAATAGATAACATCCATAAACATTTAGCTTGATCATGCATTTCTTTTAAATACAATATGCAGATTGAGGTCCATAGCAGTTTTGGGCATGCAAGAAATGCAGGATCAGCCCTCATAGGTGCTTGTGTAGATATATACCAAGAATTAAGGTATGAAGGGGATTAGATTTTCAGAGTTCAACAAAAGTTTTGATTCTAATTTGTGAGTAAAACTACTGTGAGAATCCTTTATGAGTGTCTCAATGTGCAAAACCCAATTTGAACATTTGAATGAACATGCATGTATAGCTGTCCGTTCACAGTTGCAAAAATCTTGCTCCAAAATATTAATTTGAAAGTTTATAATCCTAGAACATTTCTATTATAGTGTAAGCAGGTCAAGATGAGCTCTATCCTGACATCTGGTGGTGAATTGTGGCGAGTTGTGGGAAAGAACTTCAGTGGCTGATCTTGTTTGCATAGGCACACTCACACCACCTAGCATGAGCCCGAATGGTCACTTTGGCTGCTGTGGGATCCCCAGTTTCTCTGTTGTTGGGGCAGGAAGAATGAAGTATTGTTACCCTGATTATGAGAATCAGGGACAATGAAACTGTTTTATGACAGAGGACTTACCATCAACTAACTAGCACTCGCTAGACAAGGGACATGGGTTCTAAAACCCAGTGAATTGAGAGAGGCTGGGGACAGGTATTTGTACCTGATGATATAACCCCTTTTGAGGCCTGAAATACCAATTGTCCCTCCTTTTCTCTATACTGTGGAATATCAGAGGTAATTTTAATTCCATTAGGAGTCTAGTTACAGGCTGCTGAGCTGAATTCACTTTGGGGCAATGGTGCACTAGTACTGAGGCTCTCTTGCTACAAGTTGAAATCACTAAAGAGCTAAAATTACTGAGAGCTGAAATGAAAGAGTGCTGGTGGTGGGGGCTGAAGGTATGTTGCTGAGCAGCTGTCAGAACAGAGCAGTTTGTGGGATGACTGGAGCGGCTTGCGGGACAACTGGTGGAGTGGCACAGTTTGAGGGATGACTGGAGCGGCTTGCAGGACAGCTGGTGGAGCGGAACCGTTTGAGGGATGACTGGAGCCGCTCGCGGCACAGCTGGTGGAGCAGAGCGGCTGGTGGAGTGGCTCACAGTGAAGGCTGCAGCAGAACCCCATAGAGAGGTGGGGCCGTTGGCCTCAGACCACGTAAGGTGCCCCTTAACACTGCTGTGCTCCCCTTCCCACCACCCAGGCTGGGAGGTAAAACTCTGCAGATAAACTTTTGAATTCTGGTGCTGCACTGACTAGGGACAGAAACTTTTAGGGGGGATTGATGGACTTTTGGTTGGGTGATTTTGTGGGTGCTGGACTTAAGACCCTGAGGGGAAAAGGATACTGCCAAACTTACTTAGGGGAGGGAGCCTTTTGCTCATGATTTGTGTTATGAATCCTGTTTGTGGTGTTTCCCCAACATAATGTCGCATTGTTTCCCTCCATATTAAATGGATTTTGCTACACTCAGGGGGGTGGTATGTAATTGTCCCAGGTCACTGGGTGGGGGTTTGAGCTGGTTTTGCATTGTGTTATTGAAACAGAACCCCTAGATACTGAACTCAGCCCTTGTTGCTGCCAACTGAGGTGGGCAGAAAGGTTACAATGGTATTGCCTCCAAGCCCTGATGATGATTGAGTTCCCATTGTGCTGGGTGATGTACAAACATAAAAAGTTAGTACCTGCCCCCAAACAGTCTATTTGATCACATTTCTCTCACTTCCTCTGTTTTGGTTTAAATTATTTTCTTTGTGTGACATAGACAAATTTTTATTTTCAAGTACTTCAGAGTAAGTTTCTCAGATATTTATCAATCAAGTTATTTACATTATTTGAAATGTTGCAGTTTTAACAAAACCTAGGCACGGATTTCCAGCTTACTATTGTTTGTATTGCTGTAGTGTTGAGGAGCTCACTCTGCCAGTGTGAGCACAGAACAAAAAGTTGGTCCCTGCTCCAAGAAGCTTACAATCTTTGTATAAGACTAGCAATACAAGTGGATACAGACAGATGGAAGAGTACAAGAAAACCTATGAGATAATATTGGTGATAGGCAGTGGCCACAGCATACTGACAGCTTAGCTATTGTGGTTTATTCTTTAAGGCATCATAAAGGCGGATTATGAGGTAGTTTTGCAGAAGTATATAGAGACTTCCTTGCAAGTTTGTGGGGCAACATGGGAGAAAGCATGAAGGTGCTTATTTGAAAACTTAACAAGTGGGTGATGGAAGTTGGGCTGAACTGGAGATGTGCTCCCAACATTTTAACAGAGGGCTTCCACAGATATTCTCCTTTTGCCTGTAATGAATCACAGGAAGCTAATATGCATGTAGGAAAGAGGAGTGAAGGACTGAGCAATCTGATCAATTGTTTCCCTCTATCTAAACACAAATGTTTCTCTCCCAGAACCAGGAAAAGAGGCACCACTTTTTGTACTTAACATTAGGTTTCACTTTGACAGGAATTTTTAAACTTTTAAAGTATGCATTTCAAATTTTTAAATATTAAATTTGATACTTTGTTTCTAAAAACTATACTGATACCTCAGTCTTCATCTGATATAAATTTGAGAGGAAGGTCTTGTGAAAGAGCAGTTTGCCCCTGGGAAACGTTTGGAAAATAGCTGCCATCCAGTGCATTACAAAAGCAAATAATTGGTTCCTCAGCAACATTTTTTGAGATAAATCACAGGGACAAGCCATTTCTGGCAGCAATTACTTAGCAATATCAAGGGAGGAAGCTGAGGAAGCAGGGAAATTATTCCAAATTTCTCTTTAATTTTAGTGCTAATAGTGGGATATTTTATAGTAAACTATTTAAATATATGACAGGAGTAGAAAATACTAAAGAGATATGGCACTGAAAATAAATAATCCCAATAATACATGTCTTGTTTTTGCTTCTCATTCACGTTCTTCTCTGAGAGAAAAGGTCTTGTGGGTTAAGGCACTGAGTGAAGTCCGTGGAGAGTTGGGTTCATGACTTACTCTTTGGCTTCAGTTCCCCATAATAAGAATGATATTTTCTCCCATCATTTGTGGGTTTTTTTGCCCAGTTTGACCATAAGTTTCTCTTATAGATATTGTGCAGTGCTGACACAATGGAACAGTGCTACAATAAGGCAAATAATAAATAATGTGATTGTGAGACCAGTTGAGGTTAATCTTCATTGGAACTGAAATTACTGTTGTTTTTCATGCATTTAAACTATGCTAATGTCACCCTTGCCCATTCTTAAAAAACATATTCACACAGGTATCAGTTGAGGAATTGATGTTTACTTAGCCCTCATCTACACTACAGGGTTAGGTGGAATTTAGCCACGTTAGGTCGATTTTTATAAGAATGCATCTACACAGGCAACTCCATTCCTTCGACATAAAAGGCTCTTAAAATTGACTTCTGTACTCCTCCCCAGTGAGTGGAGTAGCACTAAAATTGACCTTGTTGGGTTGAATTTGGGATAGTGCAGACACAAATTGACGTTATTGGCCTCCGGGAGCTATCCCGCAGAGCTCCATTGTGACCGATTTGGACAGCACTTTCAACTCTGATGCACTAGCCAGGTACACAGGAAAAGCCCTGGGAACTTTTGAATTTAATTTTCCTGTTTGGTCAGCGTGGCAAGCTCAGCAGCATAGGTGACCCAGATGCATTCCCCCCAGAATCGCAAACAAGCTCCAGCATGGAGTGAACATTGGATCTGATTGCTGTATGGGGAGAAGAATCTATGCAGTCAGAACTCCAATCAAAAAGAAGAAATTCTAATATATATGCCAAAACCGCACAGGACATGACGGACAGAGGCTACAACAGGGACACACAGCAGTGCCATGTGAAAGTCAAGGAGCTCAGGCAAGTGTACTAAAACACAAAGGAGGCAAAAGGTTGCTCTGGGTCAGAGTCCCATACAGGCCACTTCTATGATTAACTGCATGGCATTCTAGGGGGGCCCCTACCAGTACCCCACCACCGACATCTGCAAGGGGGGGAGTCTCGGGCAACATGGAGGAGGATTCTGTGGAGGAGGAGAAGGAGGAAGAGAATGCACAGCAGGCAAGTGGTGAATCCGTTCTCCCCAGCAGCCAGGACCTTTTCATCACCCTGGAGCCAATACCCTCCCAAGGCAGGAACCCAACCCTGTGCTAGCCTCAGGAAAGTGATATCAGTCATGGTCACCTGGTTGAAATAAGGGAATTTTTGTAAGGGAACAGTAAAAGAACACTGTTCATGCTGGGCTGTTTGTGCTTGCCTAAACGGGATCATCCCTGAGAATAGTCATATGGCAGGGGGTAGGGTGAAGGGATCATCCCAAATAGCCACATGAAGGGGTGGGAGGAGGTGTGTGCTGCACATCCACCTGAAAACCACAGCCCCTCCTTTTAAATGGCAAACCCAACCAACATTGCTTGCTATGGGAAAGGAGGGTGCTGCAGTTTGAAAATATTCCCTCTTCTTATTAAGGCATTAGAAGCCAAACCCGCATACCCTTTGGCTTACAGTGGCTGCCTGGAAAACAAATTCAAAGGTGCTCAATATAAAAGGCAAAATGTGACCTGTACATAAAGCACATGTGTTGTCTGCTGTGAGTTGCTTGACTCACTGTGACAGAATCTCCCTTTTGTTCTCAGAAACGTATCATCTTAAATTTTACTTTCCTCTTTTATCCCCCCACAGGGAGAAATGTTTCTATGCACCCACTATCATCTCCATCTCTGAGGTTATCGCAGATTAGAAGGCAAAAAAAAACGCATTCACGATGACATGTTTTCTGAGGTAATGCAGTCCTCCCACACTGATAGGGCACAGCTGAATGCATGGAGGCATTCAGTGGCAGAGGCCAGGAAAGCATTAAGTGAGCACAATGAGAAGAGGCAGGAGGCGATGCTGAGGCTAATGGGGGAGCAAATAGACATGCTCACATGTCTGGTGGGGCTCCAGGAAAGCCAACAAGAGCACAGACCGCCGCTGCATCCATTGTACAACCACATGCCCTCCTCCCCAACTTCCATATCCTCTTCATCCAGATGCCCAAGTCTCCAGGCACCCAGCTACTCCACTACTGAGGATGGCCCAAGCAACAGAAGGCTGACATTAAAACAATTTGATTTGTGGTGTGGCTACAATAAGCAATGTGGCCTTCTCCTTCCCTCCTCTCCCACCTCACCCTACCTCACCCAGGCTATCTTATCAGTTATCTCCCTTTTTAATTAATAAAGAAAGAATGCATGGTTTCAAAACAATAGTGACTTTATTTCCTTTGCCAGCTGTGATCAAAGGGGGGAGGGTGGTTGGCTTACAGGGAATTAACATCAACAAAGGGGCAGGTTTGCATCAAGGAGAAACACCCACAACTGTAACACTGTAGCCCGGCCAATCATGAAAATGGTTTACAAAGCCTCTCTGATGTGCAGCACACCTACCTGTGCTCTTTTAATTGCCTTAGTATCTGGCTATTCAAAATTGGCAGCCAGGTGATTTGCCTCAACCTCCCACTCTGCCAGAACGTCTCCCCCTTACTCTCACAGATATTATGGAGCACACAGCAAACAGTAATAACAATGGGAATATTGGTTGCTCCAAGGTCTAACCTAGTCAGCAAACAGCACCAGCGAGCTTTTAAATGTTCAAAGGCATATTCTCCCACCATTCTGCACTTGCTCAGACTATAGTTGAATTGGTCCTTACTACTGTCCAGTCTGCATGTGTATGGCTGGGAGCCAAGGAAGCAAGGGGTAGACTGGGCCTCCAAGGATAACTATTGGCATTTCAACATCCCAACAGCAATTTTCTGGTCCTGTCTTGCAGCTGCTCAAAAAGCCTAGAATTCCTGAAGATGCAAGTATCATGCACTTTTCTGAGCCATCCCACGTCGATGTCAGTGAAATGTCCCGTGTGATCCACTAGTGCTTGCAGCACCATTGAGAAGTGCAGTTTATGTACTGGTTGGCAAGGTGGTCTGGTGACAAGATAGGGATATACATTTCATCTATCACCCCACCACAGTTAGGGAAACCCATTGTAGCAAAGCCATCCACTATGACCTGCACATTTCCTAGAGGCACTACCCTTGATAGAAGAACATCAGTAATTGCATTGGCTACTTGAATTACAGCAGTCCCCACAGTAGATTTGCCCACTCCAAATTGATTCCTGACTGACCAGTAGCAGTCAGGTGTTGCAAGCTTCCACAGAGCTATTGCCACTCACTTCTCAACTGTCAGGGCAGCTCTCATATTGGTATTCCTGAGCTTCAGGGCAGGGGGAAGCAAATCACAGAGTTCCAGGAAAGTGGACTTATGCATGCAAAAGTTTCACAGCCACTGGGAATCATCCCATACCCGCAACACTATGTGGTCCCACCAGTCTGTGCTTGTTTACCGGGCCCAGAATCGGCATTCCACTGTGTCAACTAGCCCCACTGCCACCATGATGTCCCAATTGCCACAGCCCATGCTTTCAGGAACATATGTGTCCATGTCTTCTTCACAATCGTACTTGTGCTGCCATCTCTTAGCCAGGTTCTGCACATACTGCAGTATAATGTGCAAGGTGTTTACAATGCTCGCAACAGCAGCAGTGAGCTGAGCGGGCTCCATGCTTGCTGTGGTATCGCGTCTGCATGGGTAACCCAGGAAAAAAGGTGTGAAATGATTGTCTGCGGTTGCTTTCATGGAGGGATGGAAGGAGAGGAGACAGACGACATGTACCTAAAACCACTCGCGACAATGTTTTTGCCCCATCAGGCATTGGAAGCTTCACCCAGAATTCCAAGGCGCAGTGGAGACTGCGGGAACTGTGAGATAGCTACCCACAGTGCAACGCTCCATGAGTCGATGCTAGCCAGTCGATGCTAGTGAGGACACACTCCACCAACTTAATGTGCTTAGTGGGGACATACAAAATTGACTGTATAAAATTGATTTCTAAAAATCGACTTCTATAAAATTGACCTAATTTCATACTGTAGACATATCCTGAATGTCTATAAAACTTTCCAATCATTGCTGATGGCTTTAAACCAATGTTAGTGAAGAGATGTGATCAGCCGCAGGATCCCTGCTGTTATACTCAGCTAATGTATTGCTCATGGCTACAGCAGGTGTTTCTGTATGTTAATTTGCTCCATATTTCCTGGTTCAGAAATAATGAAAGTATTGGATGTGAAGATATTTTGCCTGGAACTGTAGATAAGTCAGAAAAGGAAATATGAGTCAGTTCTCTTCCCTTAAATGAAAATGTGATTTCAGAAATATCAGCACTGCCAAAATCCAGAAATAGCCCCCAGACCCAAAATAAGTGTTTCTTGTACACATCTACTGGACATAAACAATTGGATACATTTAACATTCTGTGGGCCAGCTCCTGAGCTGGTATATATTGATGTAACTATTGACTAAAGCTGGTTGGGAATTTTCAGACAAAATATTTTTTTAATTAGACAGGGCTGTTTCACTGAAACCGAAACTGTTCGTGGGGAAAGGGACAGTTTGGGTGAATCTCTTTTGTTTCAAAAATTTTTTGAAAGAGTTTTGAACTGATCAAAACACTCCACTTTGAACTTTGCAAATCAAAGCTTAATTTTTGGGCTCAAAATGATAGTTTCTTTCAAAATGATTAATTTATGCTAAAAAACAGTTTTTAAAATATAAAAAAGGTCAAAATCTAAACCAGGTGTAGGCAACCTATAGCACATGAGCTGATTTTCAGCGGCACGCACACTGCCTGGCTCCTGACCACCAGCCCGGGGGGCTCTGCATTTTAACTTAATTTTAAATGAAGCTTCTTAAACATTTTTAAAACCTTATTTACTTTACACACCACAGTAGTTTAGTTATATATTATAGACTTATAGAAAGAGATCTTCAAAAATGTTTAAATGTATTACTGGCACACGAAACCTTAAATTAGAGTGAATAAATGAAGACTTAGCACATCACTTCCAAAAGGTTGCTGACCCCTAATCTAAACAAAACCCTTCTCTGAAAATTTTGGATTAGAGGTGGAAGAAAATTTTCAAGATTTTAACATGCCCCACATCCAGTTTGGGTTGGTAAACATTTTCAATAACTCAAAACTGATTGTGGGAAAGGAAAGCAATTTCCCACATACATAGCTCCACTATTGAATAGAATGGCGCTCATTTGCACTAGGTGAGGCTCTAGCTCTGTCCTAAATCCCCGATGACACAGTCCATTTGAAGCAATATGTTAGCAAAGTTTAGTGTTTGCCTTTGAAAATACTTAGGAAGAAGCAATTCAGGGCAGACAGTGATTATTTTATGGTACCTGCTGCACTGTCTTCAATGATAATGTGATTCAATCTGAAAGCATATTATACATGAGCTAGTGGTTGCAGAAAATGTAATTTAATTTTGATTAGTGAGCATAAAGACATATTGCTTTTTGTGGGAAGCTTTTGTAGAAGTGGTAGTTTTACTAAATTTTAGTTAACTGTGCTTGTGTAGATATGGCCTTTCATTTTTTAAAACAGCTGGGAAACTCACATGGCTGTAGTCAGTACATGGTAAAGAATTGTTTAATCTGCAATCAGAAAAGTGGGGTATTATGTCAACAAGGTACCTCAAGGGAAATATTATCCAGGTTATTATTACTATTTGATGTATATTAACAGAAGCCAATCTTGTCAAGTACTATTACCACTGAACATAACTACTTATACTGAGAGGGTCTGAAATAATTGTAATGATCATATTGTTTGTTAATGACTGATACATCTTTTTAACTACCTGAGAAATAAAGAGATATTGAAGGCAGCTGCTGATTTAAAGGTAGTATATGCATATGTATTTATGTATGATAAGTCCGTAAGTGTATTCCCTGATCCTGCAAGTCGTTGCTTGGGACAGACCTCTAAACACAGGGAGACATAGTCCCACTGTATCATATGAAGTCTGAGTCGGGGCAGGGCCTTAGTGGTGAAACTAACAAAAGGGAATGACCTGAAAACAAACTTACCTCCCAGATATTTTGATTATTTAGAAATGTCTTTTTTTAAGATCTGATGGTCATCATTAAAAGGTGAACATTTGTCAATAGTTACTACATAATGTCATTCTGTTACTAAAAACTGTCTTCTCTCCCCTTCTTCCCACAGAAAATAAATAAATATATAAATAAAACATCTGGGAATAGGAAAATAATCTCTTCTGAAATATCTCTGGGTGGCAAAGACTGACTTTTTAAATGGTGACCTGATAAATATAACCTCATAATTTCTTTTTCTCTGAATACTTTAGGAAATTTGGTATTTTCCCCCTTGATTCTTTCCATTTTACAATTTTTTTTTAAATAAAAACAATTTGAAACAATTTAGTTTGCTAAAATAGATTTTCATGTACTCATTTTAGATACTTTCTTTAAAGATACTCAAAAATGGCATGAAATATACATGGGAATTAGTAATGTACTGTCTAATTTAAAAGAGAGGGAAAACTCTTCAGTATAGCCATTTGAAGTGGTATAATCCATTTCCAAAGAATAATGGTTTTCAAATACGTTTAAATAAGTAGAATAACCTTTTCAGATAACAGCTACACATTCATTTTGTGTAATAAGTTACAACAAAATAAATCTGTAGCCTATAGATGAAAACTTCCTTTGATGCAAAGCACTTGTAGTATTTGGGGCAGCGGGAAACTACCTTCACTCATCTCATTGCCATACCACTGCTTCTTGTTTTACTATCAACTTTCCCATGCTGAACTAATCCCTGGGCTGGATTAATATGATACTATATAGGCATCTGTGTAGTTCTTCGTATCTTTAAAGCACTTAGCCAAGAACTAAGCAGTATAATAGTTGGAGGTACGATGGCTGAGGAACACTTATGGCAGGTGCTCCCAGAAACCGTGCTTTCAATGGAGCCAGTGTTTAACCAATTTCTAGCAATACTCTTTGTCTGTTACAGCTATCCCCCTATTCCATTTTGTTTCTTACAGCTGTCCCCATACTCCATTTTGTTTTTGTTCTCCTTCTGTGGCCGCCCCTCCCTGGCTGTTACAGTTGTTTACCAGGGCTATGCCCTTCTCAAAGGGAGGGCCTTAAGTTGTTTAGCAAGAGCCATTGCCCTTCTCAAAAGGATGGCCACTGTTTGCTAAGTGGGCCACTGCTCTGTTCAAAGGTTAGTTTTCTTATCACCTTGTTAAACCTGGGCTTGGTGTAGGGTAGGCTTAATCCTTCCATCCAACTCATTGTGTTTTTAAGATCCTGGGTGAGTCATAGGCCTCAATTGTGCTTTTATTCACCTACTTGCACAGGACTCTGCCATACCCCACCTGCAGTTTTCCTGCCTCCTCTCCTCCCTGTATCAAAAGAAGCATCAAAAGTATGTGGGAAACTGCCTGGTTTGCTTTAAAAAACAGACATTTTACACTAAACAGCAGAAAGGTTCCTGCATTGCTGCCTTGGTCTGATCGCCAGGGTTCTGGGGTCCTTTCTCCGCTCTCGTTTTATTTTGAGAGTAACCCTCATGTTTGAACCCCCCCCACAAACTCATATCCCCTGAGAGATCTTCTTATTATTGGACCGTACCTAGCTTCTTGATTCTGTTGCTTTGCCTCTGCTGTTCCTTGGGGCTGGTAAGAATCCCTCGTGAAACTCTCTATACTTTTATTGTATTTTTAGCTGCTGGCTCTGTCTCCCCAGACACAGATTCAAGCTAAACCTGGTCTGTCTAACTCTCCTAAACTCCGCGGCACTTTGCTGCTAAAATAAGTTTGCGCGCCGCTGCTAAGCTCTGCTCCTGCTTGCCTTGGGCTCTCTGTGCAGCTGTAATCCACTGCTGCAGCCACCATCCCTGGGCAATACACCACCGCACCATTAAGGTGTGCATCCCTTAATAAGTATAGTTGTAGCTTTATAGATCACCCCTGTAAGTTTGCTGCTTTGTTGCTCCGGTACAGTTACTTGTTATAGTTTTGCTTAGATTGTATATTTGTTGTTTTGCCTAGTTTGGTTAAGATAGATAAGGATTTGTTTTCCTCGTGATTCTTGTTTTTCCCCCGTCACATCTCCCCCTCTGTGTGCTTCTCTCCCTGCTTACCACTCCTTGTGCCCTCCCCTGGTCTCCATCACTCCGAACTTCCAAACCCCTTGCTGCTTCTCCCTCTGTATACTTTCTGTTTCCCCCGCCCATCCCCCCTCTGTGTGCTTCTCTTCTCCCTGTCAACCATAGCCCCCCTCCTGCACCCCCCGAACTTTCCCAACCCCTGCCTTCCCCCTCGTATAACTTCCCAGACCTTTCCTTTTCCTGCATCTGCCTCTCTTCCGACTTTCCCAACTCTCCCCCTCCCCCTCGCATCACCTCTCTGAACTTCCCAACCCTTAGTTGCTTTCTCCCCTGAACTATCAAACCTGCCAACTTTTCCTTTGTTTTTTGTGTCTCTGTTTGCTTTAACCTCTCTCTAGGCCCATTGACCTTCCCCGCAGGCTCCAGTCCTCCCCGCTTGGCACTCCACTGTCCTCTCATCAGTTGCACTAATCATTCGCTTAATCATTCGCTCCCCTCCTCCTCCTGCTCCTTGACCCAGCCATTAACACTCTTGCTATCGCCTCACAAATTAATTCAGTTAATTTCTACTTTGCACTACATACCCCATTATTTATTATTGCTCTGTGTTTCACATTTACTTGAAATTTATAACACCTCATTGGTTGCTCCACTTTTCTGATTATACTGTATTGCTTACCATAGCCTGGTTACATTGTATATAAGGCCACTAACCACTTAATACATTCTATCTAAGATTGTTAACCATTTTATATAGAAGCTACCATTTTATTTTGCATTTCTTTTCGGTATGTTTTGCTTCCACACTGCATCTAGGTTGTTCCTATATAAGTTGAGTTGCTTATTAACTGTACTGTATCCCTTGTGCTGAACCCCACTTACTGTACCCCACTGTGAGAACTCCCTACACTGTTCAATAAGAACAACCACCCCCCAATCACTCTATTGTAAACACCCTATACACCCCATCCCATCGTATTTCATTGTTAAATTCCCACCACTTCCTTTTTCCTTTAATAAAGAAATTAATTGGCACCTGACCTGTGTGGTAATTGCTCCCCAAGATCTCATATACCTGCTGGCAGGGACACTCTTAAAGGGCACCAGTCTGTTCAGAATGTTATTCAAATGGGATGTAAACTTGAGGGCTCTACCTTTTATTTCCATTGGGCGCTCTATCCTGACCAAATTTGATTGTGGGTGATAACATTTTGCCAGCCTTAACTCCTATAATGTCAACTGGATGCCTTGCAATTTTCATTTCCTCTCACCGATTTGTATGTAGTTTTACTGTGTACTATTGAATAGCTGCTGTCTCCCAACCCAAGCAGCTGCATATCAATGATGGGTATAATGTTCACTGTTTGCTTTGTTACCATTTTGGGATCCTTCAGGATGACAGGTGATTTTGTAGCTTGCTCTGCGTGTGTGTACAATATAGTATAAATGCGCACATGTAAGGGCCTGTTCTGGTCCCCACTGAAGACAATGGGAATCTTTCCATTGGCTTCAATGGATGTTGGAACAGGCTTTAAATGAAGCAGTGAGAAATCATTGCTAGTACATTGTCTGTATAAAAATAAAAAAAAAACTCCTTTATATCTAGAATGCAAAGGCTGAATAAGTGATTTCCAATACTTTAGTGAAGGAGACCTGCTGGTGCATCTAGATTTAATATATGGATTTGAAGTAAGTAACAGACTCATAAGAATGGCCATACTAAGTCAGAATAATGGTCCATCTAGCCCAGTATCCTATCTTCCAACAGTGGCCAAACCTGTGTCTGACTTGTCTATTTAGATAGTATTGTCTATTTGTTTCCTTGTACTCCTACATCTGTCTGTATCTATCCGTGGTTTTCTGCCTTATAGTTAGATTTGTTTTTTGTTGTGTGCTTGCACACCACTTAGCACCTGGGGACAAGGACCCCATTGTGTTATGGTGATAAAATAATTAATGATGCTAATACAGTGATCAGATGTGACAATTAGAATCAACATTAACTAATGCTCAAAATAAAAATTAGTCCAAAAGGTGGTCAGCTGACTTAAGTGACAGAAAACAGCATTTGTATATATTCTCATTTGCATTGTGGTCCACTTTTGTTATCTTTGATTTACTCTGTGGCAAACTTTAGACTTTTAAACTTTTCAAAGTTGACACAACCAAATTATATCCAAATTGCTATTCTTTTGAAAAAGCAGAAGTGTATGCCATTTTACTCTGACATCATTACTTAAGGGACAAGGAGATTCAGATGCTCAGGATCTGAGAGCAACCCTATATACCAATGGCCTGACCACTAGCTTTATGTGATGGAGAAGGTCTTTGCACTGGCATCAAATAGGTCTGTGTGTTCTGAGCATTATGGATCTATAGTTGTATGGATCTAGTGGTTGGGAACACTTGCCACTACTCCTACTCAGAGTTGGGTAACAACCATGGAGGAGCTGCAAAGAGGCTTCGCTATGTGGTGTGGGCTGAGCAGGCAATACATTTCTATTACTGGCAGTAGTTCCAGTAGAAGAGTTCAAAGGGTAGTATGCTAGCAGAAGAGATTGAGGAGTGAAAAAATGCATTGTACAGTTTAGTAGGAATCTTTCCACTAATGCCAATGAGCTATGATCAGACCCTATATGCATTTGGGGGCAGGGGGAAGAAACACCTTTCAATTGGCACTATGAAGAGCAGACTCCTGACTCTGCGTCACTCATCTGATCTATTTACCACTAGAATGTAAATGGCATCCTCATTTAAATGGAGTCAGTCTAAAACAGAGATTTCACAAATTCTAGCATCCTTATGCAGTGTCTAGTGAGGCATCTTTCAACAACTTATTTTAGATATAGACAAAATAATCATGTCTTAAAATGTGGCAGACGTTTATAATTCCTATTTACAGATTAAAAGCAGCTGTTCCATTACTACTACTAACAGAGCTTTTAAATCATTTTTTTGCTGACATCATTTATCTAGCTAATTTTACACTGTTTCTTGAGTTCTCAAAAATGCCCATAGGGTTGTTTTACTTACTAAATTCACAAATGCTTATTCATTTTGCTAAAATTCTGTTATTACTGATTGGTTTTACAATAATCCAAATTGTATTCCCTGTTAAAATCTCTTATTTCTTATGCTAAATGCTATAGTGAAGATGTAATCAACCCCACTAGAGAAGAAAAGTCTTACATCATTTTTGATAGCAGCTTCTATCGACCGGTCAATATTAATGAGTTGGGAAGGGATATTGGCCTGAACATAATGCCAATATCCATGTGCACATGTGAAAGTAAGAGATGTTGCTCCTAGAGCGAAGGATATCTCCACTCATCCAGGACTGATCTTCAGTGGGTGGAAGTTAAATGGGGATAAACAGTATCCTCTAGGGAGAAATATACAACTACCCTTTGTGATTCCTCTGGATATGGATTGAGATATTACAAAGTAATAGGTTTGGCATGACTCTGGTTGAAAGTGACTTGTTTGTTGTGACAGCGTTTTCATCTGATCCCAGTGCCAAAAGACATTTTGCTTGAAAATTTACAAAAGATGGGGGGAATGGAAAATTCCTGATAAAGCTCTCCTCAATCTTGTGGTGGTGGTTATTATTCTTTCTTTCTTTCTTTCTTTTTTTTTCGGTAGGGTTGAGAAAGAAGACAATGGGGGCAGGGGTGTATATTGCGACATAGAATAAAATAGCAGGCAGAAAGATTTGCAGGCTCTCAAACTTTTAATAAATGGCACTGGCATGCTGCTTGAAGTGGTTCACGACTGTGAGTGCCTACCTTGGGGCAGACACCCCAAACTGGCAGTATGTTCTGTATTTAGATTTCAATTCAGTAATGAATGTGAATTTGATCATTGTAATTGTCTTACCACAGAGTCACCAATAGACTGGAATGCCCAAGATGGCTATCTTTTCACCCAGGCAAACTGGAATTAGCAATAAATAGTCCTTTACACCAAAAATTTCAAAATACTCAGATTTTTCCCAGTCTCAGGAGACCAGTCACTTATCACAGATGAATTTGTACCTTAGATCTCACACCAAAACAATGATGGTTTACAATTCTGTAATAAACTAATTAAGGATGTGTTAACTAGGCTGTCTGACCAGCCCCTGCATAGGAGGGCTACAGCTAAGGCAACACCCAGCTCCCCAGGCATGCACAACCTCTGGAGTATAAACCCAAAATTATACTGTCTTGAACTGCATAGCATAAGCTCACAAAACTGGTCTCCCTCCCTCAATTTGGAGAATAACATGCAACAATCTTTGCCCGTGAGTTATGCTTCCCACACACTTCACTCCAACTCGCTGGTTTAGATAAAGCAAAAACAAGTTTATTAATTATAAAAGATAGATTTTAAGTTATTATAAGTGATAGCAACCAGATCGAAACAGATTACCTAGCAGATACACACAAAAAATGCAATACTAAATAGTGTGACAAAGTTCCTCCTGTACCTTGGTGGGTCCTGTGCTTATTGGCGGATTTGCTCGCCTCACAGATTCACACTGTGGGTCGGGAAAGAGCCCACAGACCTTCCCCTCTGGTAGAAGCCACAGTCCAGGTCAATTCCTCCTGCATTTGATCAAGAGTTTGGAGGTTTGGGGGGAACCCGGGCCTGCCTTCTACTCCAGGTTCCAGCCCAGGGCCCTGTGGACTGCAGCTGTCTAGGGTGCCTCCTGGTACAGTTGCACGACAACTACAACTCCCTGGGCTATTTCCCCATGGCCTCCTCCAAACACCTTCTTTGTCCTCACCATGGGACCTTCATCCTGATGTCTGATAATGCTTGTACTTCTCAGTTCTCCAGCAGTATGCCTGTTCACTCTCAGCTTCTTGCACACCTCTTGCTCCCAGTTCCTTGCACACACTTCCTCTCCCCTGGATCCCTCTGGATCCCTCTGGCCTGACTGGAGTGAGCCCTTTTATAGCATCAGTGGGGCCTTAATTAGAGTCAAGTGCTTAACAGCCTCACTGGACTCTTAGCAGGTTAATTGGAGGCAGGTGTTCTCATTAGCCTGGAGCAGCCCCTGCTGCGGTCACTCAGGGAACGGAAAACTGCTTATCCAGTGGCCAGTATATCTCCCTTCTACTACTCTGCTGTTCCCAACTGGCCTGGGTCTATCACAACAGGCTGGATATGAATAGCAGATTCTCACCCTAAGAGATGATCTAAGCAGGTGTTTCATTCACAGACTAAAAATCCCATTAGCCTGGTTCCAGCACTTTCCCCAGTTCAGTCTTTGTTCCTCAGATGTTCCAGGAGTCTTCTTGGGTGGGAAGTGAAGAACACAAGATGATGTCACTCCCTGCCTTATATAGCTTTTTGCGTATGGCAGGAACCCTTTTTTTTGAAAGCTTGGTTGCCAGACTGACATCCCAAGATGGAGTCTAGAGACATATGGTCTCATCACATGTTCTTGAGAGTCACAGCAGTCTTTAGTGTTTTCAGGAAGGCTTCCCCGGTGGGAGATGATCTTCTCCTAAGGCCTACTATTTTTTCCTAATAGCTCATTTCCCTGAATAGGCCCTTCCTTACCCACTATGTAGACTGAAAGCATCTTGTCTAGTGGGCATTACCCAGGTGTAACTACATTTGAAATACAGATGAATATTGACTATCTATAATTTCAGATACAAAAATGATACATGCATACAATTAGGATACTCATATTCAGCAAATCATAACTTTTCCTATGACACCTCACATGACTTATCTTGCATAAAATACATTATAATGTATGCCATAATCATAGTATAATATCACTGCGAAGAATATGGGGGTGCAGTGTCACAGATATGTCTTGCAACTCTTAGGAGTATTGTTTGGACAACACTCCCACTTTGTGAGCCTAAAGACACTTAGCAATTGCCTCCCCCACCCCCATGGCCCTCTGAGCCTTCTGGTGGAAAATGGTCTGTTAGTCTGTTGACCATCCAGTCATGTGATCAGGATATTATACTTTACACTTCCTTTGCAAGGAAAGAAGCTGAAAAATTGTTTTCCCGACTGAAAGTTTAGATCAGCAGGACCAGAGGTCAGCTACATTAAGCTCAATACAGCTAATGTTCCCTTTTGATGTTAATAAAGCAAATGTTAATAATTTTAGTCTTTTTACTTTAATCAGCTACTGGTATTAAGTGACAGGGGCTTAATCCTGCAATGTCAATAGGAGTCTTTGGAATTACTTTATTAGCCTTTGGAACAGGCCTTAGATCTCTGCTCGGAGAGTATTTTTTATTTGTTTTTGTTTTTTTCATGTTTATGCTTGCATGTGGCAAAATATGTAAGAAGAAGGTTTTGCAATTGTGTCAAACTGCTCTGTTTTTAAGGTATCATAATTAACAAAATACTGTCTGAATCATGTTCGAGTTTCTAGAAGAAATTTGCCTTGGTCTCAGAACTAGGTTACTAATTTTTAGACTGAGATTAACTTTGTAGAGGAGAGCTCAAAATCTGATTTATAATGGAAACAATATCGTTCCACAGAACTTAACCAGCAGAAGGTCAGCCTATGATCAACTTTCTTGTAGGTGAAAGGCTAATTCTTATTAATTAGTCAAATTATGAGGCAGATACTCACAATTTTGTAAATTCTCATAGCTCTATTGAGGGTGCTTTGAGAATCACTGACCTGCACTTTAAGCAGGGTGTGTGTGTGTGTGGTGGGGGGTGTTATCTGGCTATCTGGGAGAAGAGGGCAATGCTTTCTGGCTTGTGGAAGGAGGAGACATAAAACTGCAGGAAAAGCAGTCAGTGTGATGGATGACTCACCACCTAGGAATGAGGGGTTTAAAAAGGTCAGCCTGGGCCTGGCCCGTTCATTCAGAACAGGCTGGCCAGCACCCACCCTTCCACCCTATTTAGGTCACAAATATGCCAAGCGTTTATCTATATCTGCAGTGGGCATTATGCTAGCTGCCCCGATAAAGAGTGCTGGGTAGGAATTTTTCTCTTACCTCCATATTGGCCAGGTCCAGGGAGTTTTTTGTTTTGTTTTTCACATTCTTCGCAGCAGATCAGGTAGGTTCTGTTCATGCGTAGCATGATGGACGGTACACCAGATGTCGCAACTCTTTATTTAAGTGTATAGTGGATGTTCTGTGCAGGTACTCCATAAATAAAGGCACAAAAGAACAGAAAAATGGCTTGGGAAAGGAATTAAGAAGCGTGCTTGGTAACTGAGCAAGCCAGGGGCAGTTGGGGACTCCTCTGACTGGTACAGCAGGGAGCCAACCCCCCATCATTAAAATCCACCCTAACCCCTCCTATGGGGGGAGAGGCGGGGAGTCGGTAAGGTCCTGGCAAGGGAATTGCTAGAGGGACCTGGAGGAAAAGGGGGGAGCTGATGGAAGTCCTCCTGATCCCTGGAATAGCTGGCATTGGCGGTGCCTGGCAGTGGATCTGCTAGAGGGACATGAACAGAAAGGAGGGAGGGGGTGCTGAAAAAAACACTCACCCCCTACCCTGGGGGAATTGTGGGGGTTTTCAACTGCACTTCACATTTTATCCACCAGGTTAGTCCCAGACATCTAATAATAAAGTTGCCACCTGATAAAACCCATATCTAATGTCTCCTCTCATTCTTTCGGCATAGCCAGACAATTTACACCAGCTGAGGATGTGTGCCTCCATGTTTAGGGTTTGCAGGTATTTTCTACTGTTGTATGTATACACCAAATATGTATGTGCTGTTACATCCCTCTCTGATATTCTAATAAATAAATATAGCTGTGGTTTTTCTTAAGACTGTGTATGTCTGTCTTTCCCATATTGTTTTATTTCCAAATATCTTGGAAATACCAGGTCAGATATATGTATTTATTGTTGTATTTGTTTTAAAACAATAGAAAAGCTAGTGTATCCCAAGTTAAGTACTTTATTTTTATTAGTCAGATTCAGAGATGCCAGCAATTTTTTTGAACAGATGGAATACTAAAAGCAATTGTTGCTATTTGATAATTCTTTAAAGATTTTTGCTTGAGGAAATAGAAAAGAAGCTAATGATAGTCTCACTAGCTTGGAAACCTCACTCTAATCAATAGTAGTGTCCTGCCTTGGGCTTTGGAAACAGCACCAAAAAAAAAAATCAACATTCAGACTATCCCATCTAAAACTGAACATAATTGAATTTGTTTCAGTACAGAAATGCAATAATAATGTTTGCAATATATGTACAATCTTTTGTGCAGCTACTCAAGAAAGGAAATGTAGTGCCCATCTTTGGAAAAGGGAAGAAGGAATACCCGGGGAACTACAGACCAGTCAGCCTCACCTCAGTTCCTGGAAAAATCATGGAGTAGGTCCTCAGGGAAACCATTTTGAAGCACTTGGAGGAGAGGAAGGTGATCAGGAACAGTCAACATGGATTCACCAAGGGCAAGTCATGCCGGATCAACATGATTGCCTTCTATGATGAGATAACTGACTCTGTAGATATGGGGAAAGTAGTGGACATGATATATCTTGACTTTAGCAAAGCTTTTGATTCATCCAATTCACACTTTTAAAATTTGCTATATGGTCTAAAAGGTGGGTAGAAAACTTGCTAGATTGTCGGGCTCAATTGGTAGTGACCAATGTCTAGTTGGCGTCGGTATCAAGGTGAGTGCCCCAGGGGTCGGTCCTGAGGCCGGTTTTGTTCAACATCTTTATTAATGTTCTGGATGATGGTATGGATTGCACCCTCAGCAAGTTCGCAGATGATGCTAAGCTGGGGGGAGAGGGAGATATGCTAGAGGGTCCAGAGTGACTTAGACACATTGGAGGATTGGGCCAAAAGAAATCTAACGAGGTTCAACAAGGACAAGTTAAGAGTCCTGCACTTAAAATGGAAGAATCCAAGGCACTGCTACAGGCTGGGGACCGACTGTCTAAGCAGCAGTTCTGCAGAAAAGGACCTGGGGACTACAGTGGACGAGAAGCTAGATATGAGTCAGCAGTGTGCCCTTGTTGCCAAAAAGGCTAACAGCATATTGGTCTGCATTATTAGGAGCATTGCCAGCAGATCGAGGGAAGTGATTATCCCTCTGTATCTGGTACTGGTGAGGCCACACCTGGAGCATTACATCCTGTTTTGAGCCCCCCCATTACAGAAAGTTTGTGGACAAATTGGAGAGAGTCCAGTGAAGGCAATGGAAATGATCAGAGGACTGGGACACATGAGTTATAAGGAGAGGCTTAGGGAACTGGGCTTGTTTAGTCTGCAGAAGAGAAGAGTGGGGGGGGATTTGATAGCAGTCTTCAACTACCTGAAGGGGGTTTTCAATGAGGGTGGAACTCGTCTGTTCTGAGTGGTGGCAGATGACAGAACTAGAAGCAATGGACTTAAGTTGCAGTGTGGAAGGTCTAGGTTGGATATTAGAAAACACTATTTCACTAGGAGGGTGATGAAGCACTGGAATGAGTTGCCTAGGGAGGTGGTGGAATCTCCATCCTTAGAGGTTTTTAGGGCCCAGCTTGACAAATCCCTGGCTAGTATGATTTAGTCGGTGTTGGTCCTGCTTTGAGCAGGGGGTTGGACTAGATGACTTCCTGAGGACTCTTCCAACCCAAATCTTCTATGATTCCAAACATTTGTGATGGATAGTAATTTCATAGGGCTGATTCTACAGGCTGAGTAACTGTGATACTTTCCAGGTTTCTCTACAAGGGGAACAAATATTCAGCCCACCAAGCTGGGAAGTGGCAATGGAACTGTTGTGTTTGTGGTTGCTATCATAGTCTTGCAGGGCTTCTGTAGCACCATCAGCCATTTTGTACCCAATCCATAGGACATTCATGGAGACTCAGATCCACCTGTCTCCTCATTTCCATCAAAACAGGAGTTAAGTGCGAATAAATGCTGTATATGTCATTTTCTGCTCCTCTGTGTAGGGTGAATTTCACCCCATGTGCTGGGGATCAATGAGCCCCTGTGGAGTATAACTCCTCTGGCCTACATGGTATGACAACTGGCTACATAGGGTGCTGGCCTCTTATTGTCTTCAGAGACATCAATATTTTTCCAACTCTTTTTTTTTTGGTACTGTACTATGCTATGTTGTTCTTGTTCCCATTTGTGACTAAGACTGTAAGCTCTTAGGGAAGAAGCTTGTTAGTTTGGCACAGTACCTACCCATTTTACAGTGCAGTGTAATAAATTGTTACCTAATATGAAGAGATCTTATAGTATATTTTGAAACATTTCCCCCACTGTAAATGTGAAATTACAGCATGTCATGTACTTTGCAATCATTTCACAGCAAACTGTTTCAGTCAAACACTTGACTGTAGACATCTTGTTAAAATACAGCATAAAAAAAGAAAATGTAACTAAAAAAAGAAATCTTCTCATGATTAAGGGGGGAGGGGAGTCTGATTTCTAATGCAAAAATTTGTACTCAAGAGTACTTTTTTTTTTTTTTTAGGTTGCTGCTTATATGTCCAGATTCCTCACTCTGAATTCATCCCATTAGTAAGTGCACAATTTTTCAAAACCCTGCTGCTACCAGCCCTGGCAGGGAGAGGAGAGGGGAGAAAAAAATTAAATGGTGGAAAAAATGGCTTGATTTTCAGTGAAATCTAAACACATCACTTTCATGCAAATGTACCTGCCCTGTGAGAGTTTGGTGAGCTATTTCTCTCTCAAAAGATTTTTCCTCTAATTGTTGTATCTGCCACTTACTAAATCTGTTTGCTAAATTACAAAGTCAGTCTTCGCTGCGGGTGTACTGCCAGCCACTTCCACAAAAGATCTTTAGTCTAATTGTTTTATCTGTTGCTTGCTAAATCTGTTTGCTAAATTATACCTTTCATTGAACTTACACCAAAACCTTCTCAGGAAACAGTTAATAGGTACTGACATATTATATAGCATAGCTAATGTGCTTTAGATTGTGTAGGAAGGTCTGAAGGATGGATGTACAAATAATATGCCAGTCAAGAGACTATACCAACACCAGGCTAGGGCTTTCATAAGGACATACCGTTATTGGACAAATGATATTTCATGCTTATGTTCCTTAAGACTGACTCAGTTTAGTTGCCTTACCTTACTTTATATTTCTTTAAACTTGCCTTTCAAGGGCAGTTTGTGCCACCTCAGGTCATGTTGAGATCTACCTTACTTTGAAAATAACCCCACTGAGCCAGATTCTGTTTTTCTTGCTCATGCCTAATAGTACCTCACTCCACAAGTAGATCCTCTGAAATCAACGTGATTGCTCCTAGTACAAGGTGGGTAGAATCCAACCCTAGATAATTACCAATGTTTTGTCCCTAGTTTTGGCTCTTTGATATTGAATCCAAAATGGAAAACAAAATTAAACCTTTAAATCCAATGTGGGCAGTGTGGTTGATATGTTTTTAAGGCAAATAGTTTGCTGCTGCAAGTCTCCCCTTCCTTCATCACCTCATGCCTCAGAGGACAGGGCTACACCTTGAAGTGAGACTTTCCTTTTATTCCTTGTGTGTGAGTAAAGATATCAGGATCCAGGCCTTTATTGCTGGCATCTTCCATTTTCTCACCTTGAAACAATCATAGTAAAAATTAATCTACTGCATTTAAAACTAAGGAAACCATACACGAGCATGGAGAGCAGGTGGCATGAGACTGTCTTACAGGTGAATGCTTTACTAATATATTTGCCACTACTTAGTGGTTTCATGGACAATGGACACAGTGCTTAATGAATACTGTAATAAAACACAGAAAAAATGTAGATGCTGTTGGTGCTCCACACTGATAACCCAAATGATACCATTATAAATTAGCTCTAATTTGCTTCCTTTCTTCTGGGAAGTCGAGGTGTTTGTATGTCCCCCAAAAATAGAATAGGGCAGTTGCTATAAAGACAGGAAAAAGCAGGCTCAGTTTTGAAAGTCGTGGTGTTAGTTCCAAGTTTGATGTGTAGCATCAGTACGCTTATGATATTCACTGCATGTCTGTCAGTGAATGTACCCTTCACCTCTGTGCAATAGAATTGAGCCCTGATTTCAGCCTTCAGTAGGTAGTGGTAAAGGGCCAGATTTGGCTCAGTCTCTAAGAAGATGCACGGTGGGGAGGAAGGAACTTTTCTCTACCTCATATGGTCCAGTGCTCGCCCTGTGCTGCACAGTGAAGGGAAGAGCAATAAGTAAGAGTTCCTTAATAAAAATAAATAAATAAAACTATGGAAATATACTGCACCCACGGAGGTGTTTAGCAATGTACACATGGCTGACAAGAGAGGGAGGGAAAGGGGAGACAATTGTATAGGAGCCCTGAGTTCAGGTAGCCCCTCGCCAAAAAAAATATGTATCATCTGTGTAAATAAAGTAAAATAGGACGAGGTAAGGCCCAGCAAATGTGTTGTTCTGGGGCTCCAGGAAGGCATTCTATCTGAGGCAGAATGCCTCCCTGTGCTCTCCAAGGCAGTGTAGCCCTGTGCTAGATTCAACATAAGGCTGTGCCTAATGGTACTGTGGAGTCTGTAAGGCTTGCTTTTGCTCCCAATGAAATCATTGTGAAAAGTCCCATTGACTTCAACTGGATTTGGATCACGTCCTTCATGAGTGATGTTGTACCATGAAATATAAAAGGCCCAGCAGTGCCAGGAGGTAGAGACGTGTCATGGGAGAACTAGCACCAGGAATGAGGTATGGGCTGGTGGGGGGAATTCTTTCTGTTTAGATCCAGGATGCCATTTTATAGTAACCATCCACCATCTTTCATCTGAATGTAATGCACAGCATTCATGCCTTAAATTTTGGCTCCAGTTATGTTTATTTTGTCTAACACAGAGGATAAACCTTTAGTAGAATTAATTGCTTAGGGCAAAAATCAATTACTGCCTGATTGGTCTGAAGGATTTATGGGTAACACATAGGCATATAAATAATGGAGCATTAATTTAGACATAAATGAATAGAATGTTAAGTTTTCAAGTTTATGAGAATTTATTTTGTCCTTTATAACTATTCCTGTCTAAAACCATACTTTTATTTCAGATTATGCCTACAGTTGCACAGCTGCAGCATGGCAACTGTGCCATTCTAGTGCTTTAGTATAGACATGGGTTGCAGTGATGGGAGGGGTTTTCCCATCCCTGCAGGAAATCCACCTCCTCAAGTGGCAGTAGCTAGGTCAACAGAAGAATTCTTTCGTCAGCTTAGCATTTTTCACACCAGGGATTAGGTTGGCTTAATTACGTCTCTCAAGGGTGTGGATTTTTCACCCCTCTGAGAGACTGAGGATATGTCTACACTACAAAATTAGGTTGAATTTATAGAAGTCATTTTTCCAAAAATCGCTTTTATACAGTCTACTGTGTGTGTCCCCCACAAAAAATACTCTAAATGCATTAAGTCGGCAGACTGCGTCCACAGTACTGAGGCCAGTGTCGACTTCCAGAGAGTTGCACTCTGAGTAGCTGTGGGTAGCTATCCCACAGTTCCCACAGTCTCCGCTGCCCATTGGAATTCTGGGTTGAGATCCCAATGCCTGATGGGGCAAAAACAGTGTTGCGAGTGATTCTGAGTACGTGTCATCAGCCCCCCCTCCCTTCTTGAAAGCAACAGCAGACAATCGTTTCGCACCTTTTTTCCTAAGTTACCTGTGCAGATGCCATACCACAGCAAGCATGGAGCCCACACAGCTGACCATCACTGTAAGTCTCCTGGGTGCTGGCAGACATGGGACTGCATTGATACACAGCAGCAGCTCATTGCCTTTTGGCAGCAGATGGTGTGGTACAACTGGTAGTCATCATCATCGTATTCTTGGGTGCTTTTTTAACTGACCTTGGTGAGGTCAGTCAGGGCACCTAGGCAGACATGGGAGTGACTCAGCCAGGTCATTCCTATCTTCTGCCGAGCAACCAGGAGATGACGATGGCTAGTAGTCCTACTGCACCATCATCTGGCGAGCAGCCACGAGATGATGATGGCTAGCAGTCGTAATGCAGCATCATCTGCCAAGCATCCAGGAGCTGACGATGGCCATCTGTTGAGCTGCACCGTCTGCTGCCACCCTAAAGATGTAAAAGATTGATGGAGTGGATCAGAACAAGAAATTGACCCGACTTTTTGTATTCATTTGCTTCCTCCCTCCCTCCATGAAATCAACGGTCTGCTAAACACAGGGTTTTGAGTTCGATCCTTGAGGGGGCCATTCTATGTGACAGTTTTTTGTGTTTCTCCTTGATGCAAAACCACCCCCTTTGTGGGCTGTCATTGCCTGTAAGCCATGTCATCAGTCGGCCCTCATTCCATCAGAGCAGACAATTGTTTCATGCCTTTTTTCAGCCCAGACACCATAGCATTGGGATCATGAAGCCTGCTCAGATCATCGAGGCAATTATGAACACTGTAAACACCATGTTCACTATCCTGCAGTATATGCAGAACCAGAACCTGCCAAAGCAAAACCAGGCGAGGAGGCAATGGCAGCACGGTGATGAGAGTGATGAGGACATAGACATGGACATAGACTTCTCGCAAAGTACGGGCCCTGGCAATGTGCACATCATGGTGTTAATGGGGCAGGTTCACGCTGTGAAATGCTGCTTCTGGGCCTGGGAAACAAGCAGACTGGTGGGACTGCATAGTGTTGCAGGTCTGGGATGATTCCCACTGGCTGAAAAACTTTTGCATGCATAAGGGCACTTTCATAGAAATTTGTGACTTGCTTTCCCTTGCCCTGAAGCGCCAGAATACCAAGATGAGAGCAGCCCTCACAGTTCACAAGTGAGTAGTGATAGCCCGGTGGAAGCTTGCAACACCAGACAACTACCGGTCAGTCGGGCATCAATTTGGAGTATGTAAATCTACTGTGGGGGCTGCTGTGATTCAAGTAGCCAGCGCAATCAAAGAGCTGCTGATATCAAGGGTAGTGACTCTGGAAAATGTGCAAGTCATAGTGGATGGCTTTGCTGCAAAGGGATTCCCTAGCTGTGGTGGAGCGATAGATAGAACCCATATCCCTATCTTGTCACCGGACCACCAAGCCAGTGAGTACATAAACCAAAAGGGGTACTTTTCAATGGTGCTACAAGCACTGGTGTCTTACAAGGGATGTTTCACCAACATCAATGTGGGATGGCCAGGAAAGGTACATGACACTGGTGTCTTCAGGAACTCTGGTCTATTTCAAAAGCTGCAGGAAGGGACTTTCTTCCCAGACCAGAAAATAACAATTGGGGATGTTGAAAAGCCTATAGTTATCCTTGGGGACCTAGCCTACCCATTAATGTCATGGCTCATGAAGCCATACACAGGCAGACTGGACAGTAGTCAGGACCTGTTCAGCTATAGGCTGAGCAAGTGCAGAATGGTGGTAAAATGTGCATTTGGACATTTAAAAGGTTGCTAGTACTGACTCGGATAGACCTCAGCAAAACCAATATTCCCATTGTTATTACTTCTTGTTGTGCGCTCCATAATATCTGTGAGAGTAAGGGGGAGCCGTTTATGGTGTGATGGGAGGTTGAGGCAAATCACCTGGCAGCTGATTATGCACAGCCAGACACCAGGGCAGTTCAAAGAGCACAGGAGGGCACGGTGAGCATCACAGAAGTTTTGAAAACCAGTTTCATGACTGGCCAGGCAACAGTGTGAAAGTTCTGTTTGTTTTTCCTTGTTGAATCCCCCTCACACCCTGGTTTACTCTACTCCCCTGTAAGATAGCCAGCCTCCCCTTCCCCGTTCGATCATCACTTGCAGAGGCAATAAAGTCATTGTTACTTCACATTCATGCATTCTTTATTAATTCATCACACAAATAGGGGAAAAAATGCCAAAGTCTCCCAGAAGGGGTGGTGAGGGAAGCACTGGGTGGGGTGGGGTGCTGAATGAGGGAAGGACAAGGACACACTTCACTTTAAAACTTAAAATCTTTAAAACTTATTGAAGGCCAGCCTTCTGTTGCTTGGGCAATCCTCTGGGATGGAGTGGCTGGGTGGCCAGAGGCGGCCCCAACCCCATTGCATCCTTGGGTGTCTGGGTGAGGAGACTATGGAACTTGGAGAGAAGGGCGGTTTGTTACACAGGGGCTGTAGCGGGGATCTGTGCTCCTGCTGCCTTTCCTGCATCTCAGCCATACGCTGGAGCATATGAGTTTGATCTTCCAGCAGCCTGAGCATTGACTCTTGCCTTCTGTCAGCAAGCTGACACCACCTATCATCTTCAGCCCACTACTTACTCTCTTCAGCTCGCCACCTCTCCTTGTGTTCATATTGTGCTTTCCTGCACTCTGACATTGTCTGCCTTCCCTCATTCTGCTGCGCTGTCAGTGTGGGAGGACAGCATGAGCTCAGAGAACATTTTATTTGGAGTGTGTTTTTTCACCTTCTAATCTTCACTAGCCTCTGTGAAGGAGAAACATTTGTAGCTGATGGAGGAAAAGGGAGAGTGGTTAAAAAGACACATTTTAGAGAAAAATGGGTACACTCTTTCACTTTAAACCTTGCTGTTCACATTACACAGCAAATGTGCTTTCATTTCAAGGTCTCATTTTGCCTCTTGTATTGAGGGCCTGCTGGTTTGGTGTGAGAGATCACTCACGCTTCACCCCTTCCCCCACCGTGTGGCTAACAGCGGGGAACATTTCTGTTCAGCCACAGCCAAACAGCCGAGCAGGAACGAGCACCTCTGAATGTCCCCTTAATAAAAGCACCCTATTTCAACCAGGTGGCCATGAATGATATCACTCTCCTGAGGATAATACAACGAGATAAAGAACGGATGTTGTTTGAATGCCAGAAAACACCGGGACCATACGCTGCCATGCTTTGTTATGCAATGATTCCCAACTATGTGCTACTGGCCTGTATAATACTTATGGAGATGTCCCTGGAGGATTTCTGCTCCATCCCCAGACACGTTAACAGACTTTTCCAATAGCTGTACTGGCCATGTATGCCAGGGCAAATGGATCATTAAATATGGTTGCTTTTAAACCATGTGTAATATTTACAAAGGTACACTCACCAGAGGTCCCTTCTTTGCCTTCAGGGTCCGGAAACCCGCCTTGAGTGGGTTCGGGGGTTACTGGCTCCAGGTCCAGGGTAAAAAATGTATCTTGGCTGTTGGGGAAACCAGTTTCTCCACCTCCTTGATGTGAGCTATCTTCAATCTCTTCATCATCATCTTCCTCATCCCCAAAACCCGCTTCCATGTTGTGTGATTCTCCATTGACGGAGTCAAAACGCAGGGTTGGGGTAGTGCCGGCTACACCCTCTACCATGGCATACAGCTTATCATAGAAACGGCATGTTCAGGTCTCTGATCCAGAGCGGCCATTTGCCTCTCTGGTTTTGTGGTAGGCTTGCCTTAACTCCTTGATTTTCTGTGTGTCCCTGTTATAGCCTCTGTCCTTCGTGCCCTTTAAGACTTTTTCTAATATTTTGGCATTTTGTTTACTGGAACGGAGTTCAGCTAGCACGGATTCATCTCTCCATAGGGAGAGCAGATCCCATACCTCCCGTTCGGACCATATTGGAGTTCTTTTGCGATCTTGGGACTCCATCATGGTCACCTCTGCTGATGAGATCTGATGAGATCTGCATTCACCTGCACCTTGCCACGCTGGCCAAACAGGAAATGAGATTCAAAAGTTCATGCAGCTTTTCCTGTCTACCTGGCCAGTGCATCTGAGTTGAGAGCGCTGTCCAGAGTGGTCACAATGGAGCACTCTGGTATATCTCCCGGAGGGCAATACCGTCAAATTGCATCCACACTACCCCAGATTCGACCCGACAAGGCCAATTTTAGCGCAATCCCCTTGTCGAAGGTAGAGTACAGAAATTGATTTAAAGAGCCCTTGAAGTGAAAAAAAAAAGAGCTTTGTCGTGTGGACGAGTCCAGGCTTAAATCAAGATAATGCTGCTAAATTCGACCTAAAATCATAGTGTGGACCAGGGCTTAGCAGTGCTGATATAACTTTTCAGTATAGGCCAGCCCTCAGAAATGAACTAAATTATTTATCAGCTGCTATATACTGGGAATATCAACTACTTCATGACTATACCAATTTCAGCTCAGTACCTATGTAACAAATAGAATAAAACAAAGCTGAAAATTGAACATTTTAGCATGTTTCTTTTAATCTTTATTATTTTGTCAACCTTCTGTATAGATGTTGCTCCTAATTTTATATTCATTTTAAGAAATTTTCAGGTTTGAGATATTAATGAAAAACACTTTACCACCTGCATGTGGATCTTTGTATTTAGATTTCACCTTTGCTTATTCTGACTCCATCCCGGTTGTAATTTTTGGAGGTGTACTCTGCAGTTCCTGCTCACAAGAGTGAAGGTCTGGATTCTGATACCTCTCTGTTTCTGCCTTTCATGAAGTCAGAAGATAGGCTTTTTGTCTTGAGAGGTGTCTGACCAACACTACTGACAAATTCAGTTTGTCTTAGCAAAACAAAGAAAACATGGGATGAAATCTGGGACCCACTGAAGTCAGTGGACATTTTAACATTAAAATCCTGTCTCCACTGGAAAAATAATCACACTAAATGGTAAGCCGCAGAAAGATAGACAAAAATGTTGTGCAGAATCAAAGCTAAGCTAATAGGGCTGGAATCTATCCTGAACCATTTGTAATGGGAGGAATGGGGTGGGACCAAACAGTATATTTAAAGACAAAAGGGAGTAATTAACAATCAACGCACCTTTTTGTATTTTACTTTGCTTCTTTTACATGGTATATCATTCATTATTGTCTTAAATTTGAGGAGGAAAGGGGGTGTACAGGGCCACAGAGATAGCTGGACTCTCCTTTAGGATGAGAGGAGTGAGATCTGGGAGCCAGTATCATTACCGTTGTCTATACTGCAGAAGCACCCCGGACTCTTAGTCATAGATCAGTTCCCCACTGTGCCAGACATTGCACAAACACAACAATATCTGGCCATAAATAATCACAGGGTTAAACTTTATATGAGCGGATGAACTTTCCAATATGCTAATATATTTTAACCTCTGTGGTAATAAAATGCTGAATTTTTGAATACAAATATATTTAAGCATAGTTTTTAATGTTTATTAAGTAATGCATGAAATTAAATTTCATGGTAAAAGATTTTAATTTTTCAGTGTCAGTAAACCACAAATATTAATATTTAAATACAAAACAAAGTAGCAAGATAATGTTTAAAGTTTGAAATGAAACCTTGGGAGTGGGGACTGTTTCTTGTTTATGCCTTAAGAGAAATATGTCAGGGAAGGTAATATTTGTTTTTATTTTTTTTAAAGAAAAAAAAAACACCCTGCAGGACTAATAGCACTGGCCTAACCCAGATTCTAAGCAAACTTTCACAAACTTGCAGTTCAATTCTCACCTATAATCTTTGCCAACTATGCCAAACTCAGAAGAGGTTTTATAAAAGGAATAAATATCCATAGGGAGTATAATAAGAGAACCAATTTCCAGTTCATTTGTAACCAAGCCCAGGATTTAGCTTACTGCTTCTGAAGTAAAAGGCTAGTTCACTAACCCATTATACCATGTAGCTACCTCCCTCATTATTCTTTTCAACACTGTCATCATCTCCTTGATTCCAAAATATGAATGTGACAGAATGTTTGGATGGATTCCATTTTGTTTTTGCTTTTGTTTCCTTTCCTTCCAGAAAACCACTACATCATTTAGTCACAGTAATAGCTATCAAACTAACACTCGTGCCTGACAGAGCTCCAAATCATCAAGCCTTCAGTTTTTAGCACAGATACAAAATTCCCAATGATTTTCTTTTTCTGCCAAAGCACATTGCTGTTGCAACCTACATTATGAACCAAAATGTTTTGGAAACATGCAAAAGCAAATAATGTTGATAGCTTTTGGCTTACATAGAAATGGAGTGAGATGTCCTCCTTGAATGATGATCCATCATAAAAACATCTATGTTGACTTTACCAAACAGGAGTCAGTTAAATATTGAATTAATACAATGATTTCATTTATATGTTTGTTTTACTTCCCAGACATCAGTCCATAGTTTAGATATATTTTAGTTTGGTATTAAATGTGAGCAGAAGCACACCATTATTTTTCTGCATGGTTTCTTCCAGATAGCTTTCTTTAATCATATTTCCAATTCCTACTTAAATAAATAATTCAAATATTAAAAGTGGACAAAGTTGAATCCCTTTTATTTTTAGATACCATATAGTGATGATTTTGGATAGTGGTTGCCATTTAAAAAAAAAAAAGTAACAGTTACTGCCCTGTGTTTATAATCATTGTTAAATGTCAACCCTAGACGAGAAGGATGACCCTGTGATTACAGCACTCATCTAGGAGTTGGAAGACCTGGGTTGAAATCCCTGCTCTACCACAGAATTCCTGTGTGAGGCTGGGTAAGTCACTGTCATAAACAGATAAGAAAAGTTAATAGCACAGAAGTACTTTATATCTCTTTGACTGTAAAGGGTTAACAAGTTCAGTAAGCCTGACTGTCACCTGACCAGAGAACCAATCAGGAGACAAATCTTGAGGGAGGGAAGTTTCTGTGTGTGCTGTTAGTTTTTGGTTGTTGTTCACTCTGGGGGCTCAGAGGGGCCAGACGTGCAACCAGGTTTCTCTCCAATCTCCTGTACTAGATAGATAAAGCGAGTTAGGCTTATGTTTGTTTTCTTTATTTGCAAATGTGCATTTGGCTGGAAGGAGTTTAATTGTGTATTTGGCTGAAAGGAGTTCAAATTGATATTTTTGCTGAAAGGATTTTAATTGGTACTTGAATACTTAGACTGGGAGGGTATTCCCAGTGTCTATAACTGAAAGACTCTGTACCTATTCCATTTTAAATTTACAAAGATAATTTTTACTGTTTTTCTCTCTTTAATTAAAAGTTTCTTGTTTAAGAACCTGATTGTTTTTTTATTCTGGTG
>NC_133769.1:194362066-194363383 GCF_003597395.2 Chelonoidis abingdonii
TGTGTTAAGATCCAGAGGATCTGGGTCTTGGGGTTCCCTGGGCAAGGTTTTGGGGGGACCAGAGTGTACCAGGCACTGGAATTCCTGGTTGCTGGCAGCGCTACAGGTTCTAAGCTGGTAATTAGTTTAGAGGAATTCATGCTGGTACCCAATCTTTTGAACGCTAAGGTTCAGAGTGGGGAATTGTACCATGACAGTCACTTACGCCTAGATCCCAAATGTAGTTAGGTGCCTAAATACTTTTTGAGGATCTGCGGCTTAATCCCTCCTATGCCTCAGTTCCCCATCTGTAAAATTGGGATAATAGCATTTCCCTACTTCATGTGTCTCCCTGAAGATAAAATCTTCAATGATTATGAGGTGTTTATATACTATGACACTGGACCCAATAAGTACCAATGTTAAATAGACTTCAGAATGTTGACTCTACTAGTTTTCAGTGTTTCTGTTCAGTCATGCAAATTAACAAAAAGAGAATACATGGAGGCATTGCTACACTATTTTTTCCTCCTCGCAATGGATTAAAGGATAAAAATGAGCTATCACTGCATTAAGAAGACTGACTGAAACCTATCCCACTTTGCCTTATGCTAGTGTTTCTACCTTAGTAACAAGTCTGAGAATACTTAGTGATTTTCCTTAAAGCCACAGCTCCTAAAGTCACGTGATTGTCAGGATCTCATCTTTCATTTATTCCAAAAAAGAAAATTCCCATATCACCTGGCTATGGACAAAACCATGAAACCGAAGTGTTCATAAGCCAAAAGGCAAACAAAATGAATCTCAATTTTTATTGGCTTTTAAAAAAGAACTATTGATTTTTAAGCCAATGTCATGATTTTGAGGCTTGACACATGACTTTTTCAATGCTCAGCATTGGTGATACAGTTATACACCAATGCATCTTCTCACCCTAAAAAGAAGTGTACTGAGAAAACAGTACACTAGTAGATCCTAGCTCAATATATGACCCCAGGTCAATGCCAGACATGACAAACATCAGGAAAGGTCTTATACTGTATATTTGTATGCAGACATTAAGGCTTTGGTCCTACAAATACTTATGCACGTGGATCAGTTTATACACATGAATAATTCCACTGAACATCCTGAATAAATTTTCCCATGTGTTTCTGGGATTGGGGGTGTGGTAAACGTCTGTCCCAAATCTGGACTTTAGCATCCAAAATCTGGGTGCTTACTATGATTCCCCCCAAGCATGTACCTGCTTGGATCTTATCTCGCTGCCACCAGATAGGATTCTGGCTCCTATCAGCCCTCAAGTCGCCCCAACTTATCCCTGGGGGACCCCACAAG
>NC_133769.1:194363923-194385246 GCF_003597395.2 Chelonoidis abingdonii
ATATTTGAAAGAAGATGGAGTTAGAAGAAAAGCTTGGTTACTCACAGCCGAGGAAAACAAAAAGATCCCGAGTTTCCAGTTCCCTCCCAGACTTTAAAAAAAACCCAGGTCTCTGATTGGTCCTCTGGTCAGGTGTTTGGTTCCCCCTTTGTTCACCCTTTACAGGTAAAAGACAATTAACCCTTACCTATCTACTTATGACAGGGGGTCTTATGGGGTAGCACCAAAAATAGCAGGGGTGAGTATTGCTTTAAGTACATTGACAGAGAAATTGATTGAATGATATAATGGGTCTCTTCCATCTCTAAATGTTATGATTCAGTCAGGTTTTCCTTGGTAAAGCAGTTCATTCCATCACATAAAATAAAACACAACGTATGTAATTATATTCATGAGGGGAAAGTAGAAAGAGAAATTGCTCTGTAAAGACTAACATTTGCATCGGCGCCTTCAATTATGCTATCTTCAAATGTAGTGGTTGCATAGTAATTATCAGGGACAGACACTTGGGAAACATTCTTTAATCAAAGAATTTTGATTAGTCTAATCACTCCTCTACAATGACTATGTAAATGTTAAATCTGGTGGTATTTTAATTTGAAACCATAGGGTTTTTTTATTAAGGAAGACAAAAATGTTACTGGTGCTAATGACATTGTTGTGGCTAAAGCATGAAATCTGCAAAACAAAATATGAATAGAATATAAAATAGCAAAATGCTTTTAGCATAAAAAGCAATATTTCAGATATTTGGCCAAGGACAAAATATGTTTTCCATTACTAACAGATGTTGAGCAGAGCAAAGCTGTCTCTAGTTTCATTTTCTATTTCTAGGAGAAGCGAGTCTTTTTTTATAGGCCAATTACTTTCAGTTGTTGTGTTGCAGGGAGAAGCATTTTTTGTATGTATCTATTTGAATATGTGGTACTTAAGTGGCAAACTGGTGAGAATCTGAATATGTCTGCCTCCGAAAGATTTCTTTGGTGTTTTTGTGTTTGGGTTTTTTTTTTTTTGAAAGATTTCTGCTTGAGTTGAGGTGATGGAGGGTCTTGTGGTTAAGGCATGAGACAAAAACTAGGAGATATGAGTCCTATTCTCTCTGCCACAGAGACTATTTGTATGACAAAATACTTAGGCTCCCATCCTCTAAGAAGAACTGAGTAGGAAGACCCCTATACCAACACAGGACTCTGTATGAGAACAGGGGTCCATCCACACAGTTCTCTTTGTGGCAGGACACTTGTAGGGATATGAAAGTTCACAGATGCTGAGCACTTGCAGCTCTCAGTGAAGACAAGTGAAATTGTGATTCCTCAGTACCAGTGGAAATCAGGCCGTTAGTCTCTTTCTGCTTCAGAATCCCATCTGTACAAAGGAGATAATAATACAAACCTTATGCCAACTGACGGATGGCACAGGGGATGTAAAGGGATCCCCTGGATGAGATATCAGCCTAATATTTCACCAAAGCATAGCATGCAAGGTCTTTAGCAAAAGCCAGTAGCCCACTGAAAATCATAATCATTGTGAAATGTAAGAATGGATAATATTTAAAGACTTATGCATCTATAGGAAAAAATATGCTCTTAAGGTCTTGGAGATAAGATATGCCACCAGGAGGTGATATATCTCCTACCTAAAAGTTATATTTTGGAGGTAACAGCCACTTATCTCTCCGTCTGGCCATTTGGTTATTGTATGCTTCCCACTGTTCACCTATTTACATGCTGTGTCAGGCCTGACCTGAGAGACTGCAAAATCTACAAAACAGGAAATCTGCAGAATAAAAAAAGCAGCAGGATAGTCCATTTTATGGATAAAGACAATGGATTGTTCTTCTTTATCTTAGCATGCAATGAGAGACACTGATTCCTTCAAACTGACAGCATGAAAGGAACATGGCTATAAAGTGCTGCAAGGATTTTGGGTGAACAATACTCTTAAAAGACATGAGTATCTAGATGATTAAATCTGGGATCTAGAATGCATATCATGATTTTATATGTAACCATTTGTTTCCAATATTTCCACTTGCTACTACTTGAAGCTCTATGATTTGTTAAATAAACTTATACTGAATTTCACTATAAACATATCTCAGTGCTGTGTGTTAAGTGGCATGGTGATTTGAGGTTGAACTGGTAAGCTAGGGTGGACTATTTCTTTAGAAACAGTGAATCGGTGACTACTGTGAGTCTTCGGGGGCTGGACACTCCAGGGAGACCCTACAGAGGCTTATGATTGGTGTGTATCAATCTGTAAAGTGACAGTGGGTTCTGTGAGGCCTAGAGGAAAGTGCTTGTGTTGCCTATGGCTTGTGGAGTTGAGGAGCTGACCACTGACAGGCACAGACAAAGCTTCCTCATGCTATGGGCAGGTGGTTGCAAGGTGCCTCACAACTGTGGATAACCCTGGCAAGCATCACAATTAGTAAAAGCCTTTTGACATTTGCAGTTGGAAGGCAGTATGGCCCAGAGCCTACAAATACTTACACATGTGCCTGACTTTGTTCATACGAGTAAAATTATCTTTGTGCCTACATATTTGCAGGAGCTGTCCTCATATAGCTGTTTGTTGTAATTATTGCTGTTTATAATTTTAGTCAAGTATCAAGTATTGTTGTAATTATTCCTGCTTATAATTTTGGTCAAGTATTTGATGGTGTCAAATTTGCAAATTGTAAATCAGATCAGGATTAAACAAAGACTCTGAGTGGCTAGCCAACTACAAAAGCAATTTCTTCTCCCTTGGTGTTCACACCTCAGTTGCTAGCAGAGGACCTCACCCTCCCTGACTGAACTAACCTCATTATCTCCAGACTGATTCTTGCCTGCATATGTATACCTGCCTCTTGAAACTTCCATTACATCTGTCTGATGAAGTGGGTATTCCCCCATGAAAGCTTATGCTCCAATACATCTGTTAGTCTTAAAGGTGCCACAGGACTCTCTGTTGCTTTATAATTTTAGTATTTGTTTCATTATCAATTGTCCAAAAAAAGAACATTTGGTTGTAAAAAGTTATACTCTTAGATCCACTATTAGTAGAGCTCTTCAAAAATTGGAATTTTCATCCTGTGGGAATTTTCTGTGTTTCAACATTTATTTTCATCCTGAATTATAATGACTGGAAAGTTGAAATACCTATTTTTTTTTCCTTTGTGGAACAGAAAGTTCTGAAAAACTTTGATTCATAAATGACCCATTTCAACTTAATTCAACATTGAACTTCATTTGCCGGAGCTTCTGTGGTGACACATGGTAGTTCAGATGCCTCATAACTGTATTCTCCTCTTTAGTCCAGCACCTGGTCAGACTACTCCCTCATAAAGTGCCATGGTCATGTGACAAATGATGCATTGCAGTAGTCCAATAAGAGGAGAGACCACAGTGCATCATGGGAGATACAGTTCAGCCTAGGAGCCTGGCAAACAGAAGAAAAGGAGGTATATGGTATCTGAATTACAACTCCCAATGAGGCACTGCAGCATCCCAGGCAGGCATAGATAAATGTTGACCTGACCAGAAATTAAATATTTTGTTTCAGTTTTCCAAGTGGGAAATAAAAAATAATCAGCAAAATTTAAAAATTTCTCATGCCCCTTTTCCTAGCACAGATCTGAGGTTCCTTGCCCTTACATATCTCAGGGTGGAATCTCACAAGTCTTCCACTGTTAGGCTATGTCTAAGCTTGGAGCTGTGGTGTGATTCCAGCTTGAGTAGACACACTTGTGCTAGCTCTAATCAAGCTTGCATGCTAAAAAATAATGTAGCTGGGGTATCACAGGCAGCGGCAAATGGCAGCATGGGCTAGCTGCCTGAGTACATACCCACAGGGTCCGGGTGGGTTTCCACTCAGAGTGGCTAACCTGTGTTGCTGTTCACTACTGCCCTTGCTATCATGGCTACACTTTGTAATGTACTAGCTTGATAAGAACTAGTGCAAATTATGAATATGTGAGCTGAAAATCATATCCCTAGCTCCAGACGTAGCTGTAGTCTGGGACCTGGATACACTTCCCCAAATGTACCAACAGCTTATCACCCTAGGTCTGACTGGATTTTGTACACGTGAGTTCCCTATGGGAACACCCTAACCAATCACTTGACCAACAGCCTTTTTAAAGTAGTCATTTTATTTAGCAGTTGGAACAAAGTATAAGAGAGGAAAAATAGGATTTCAAAACAACAAACAGCTGGCACACATTTAGTTACATCTTATCTTACATTTCACTTTAAGTTGTTAGATTTTCCTCTTAAATTTCAGAAATAGAACCACTACATTTTCCTAGCAATTCTAGATCCTTCTGTGATCCATTCTGGTCATAGACCTCATATTCTGCAATTTTTTCTTTTCTCCTTGCTAGTCTGCGATGGTCTGTGAGCCTATCAGGAAGGTGGCCTTTAACTCCCATTGTTGAAACTGTTGTTCTCTGCCTCGCTGAGATAGCAGGAGCATCAATCAGGACTTAACATGGAGAATATTTCCAGGATGGCAGCTCCATATTTTGGGCAGTTATGTCCATTTGGTTTCACTGAGTTGTAGACTGTGTCTGCTGTAGGCGGAGGTTTTGATACTGTCTGATCCCAATTTTTAGAAATTAAGCAAACAAATCAATGTGTTAGGGCTACAGATTGAGATATGCAATTAACATTGATATTTATGATCCTATTACATCACTACTTAAAAACACCAACAAGATTTAGATGGAAAAGTCCCGGCCAACTCCAATATGTAGGAACTTTAATAAAATGGCCTGATTTTCAAAAAAACTGAGTACTCAAAAGCCCTTTTGATTTCATTGGGTCTCTAGAACCTTCCAGAATCAGTTCTATATTTATACGCTCACACTTGAATAATTTAATACTATCTTTTTTTTTTTTGTACCCAAATGGGGTTTTCTTTGTACATGTAAAAAGATCCATGCATTGTTGCTTTAAAGTGATTTATTCTTGTAGCCTGCTGGGCATACAGGTTCTGCTTTTTAATCCAGAAAATTACACTCCATTGCAGTAATATTATTCACCTTTTTTCTGTTAAAATGTTAAATGACTAATATAAAATGCTGGCACTATTGAAGTCAATAGAAAATTTGCCATATTACTTCAATGGAGCCAAGATTTTTACCCCTCATTTGCAATCAGATAATGGAGTACTTGGAAATAAATTCTTGTCACAAGAAATATTTGACAGTATTTTCCACTCTTCATTCTTACTGTTTTGAACATAAATATTTGAAGGTACATTGCCCAATAATTTAAAAATAAACACATACACAGTAAATATAATTTATAAAATAACAATAATTAAAAAAGAGTTTTTAAAACATATAAAGCAAATCTGACTATGGCACATGTATGGACATATGTACCTTTACTCACAAGAGTAATTGTATAAATAAACAGTAGCAGTTTCATTGCCCAAACTGATTGAAAGTCAAACAGGTACCACTCAATAAATTAGATTTTTTTAATAAAATGTTTTGTTTATTAAAGACTTTCCATGTTTACTAAAATTAGACCAAAATACAAATATAAAAGAGAACTCCTATCACCAACAGCATACGGTACACAGTCCTATACAGAATTCTTCAATTAACCAGTGCATTAATAACTAGGAACATGAACATCATACCTCGTTTCATCAATCCACAGATCAAAGACTTGACCCTATTGTGCTGGTACTTGGGGCACCCATGAGAGAGAGTTTTTCTTGTGGTAGCTGGGTATCAGCTCTCCAACACCATGAGCCTGTTGGCCACTCAATATCTCTCCTCTGGGATAGATGAGCCCTAGCTTCACCTTTCAAGTTAACAATAGGTGTACCTTGTAACAGAGTCCTTGGCAATTCTTCCCTCATAGTGTGGATTAATCTGATCACACCCAGTTACCTTCACCGCACGGTCACAACACAGGCCCCACATCCCTATTATTTGCCCCACTTCAGGGGGCTTCTTATGTCTCTCCATCTGCGGGAGTCAAAATAAAAGCCAGAAACCCCACACATCCAGGATATTCCCTCCATGCAGTCTCAGCAAAAAGGGGTATGTGGCAAGTCTATAATTCTGCCAATGATCCATCCCCAGCATAATGGCTTTGGGGAAATCACTCTGGCTGGGTGTCTGAGACAGGCTCTGAGAGTCTGCTGTACTCTCTCAATGGCTACGGTGAAAGTTTCCTCGCTAGATGTTCCCTCCACAGGTTTAAGGGTCACTCCTGCAGTCTACTGCTTAGGACAATCCCACTACTACCACCACCACAACTACTCAACTCCTCACTCCCACTGCCTGCAGTTTCCTCCCTTTTAAAGGCTCCCTCCTTATGGTACACGATTGACAGGGTCAGTGGAATTGGGCCAGTGCTGCTGCCAGGGCCTTTCTGACCCCTTCCTCGTCCATGTGGGGACTATACACCCTCTTACGCACCCCATCCTGGAGTTTCTTTCAAACATTCACCTGTGTTATCCAGCCTCTGACTCTCACTACTCATAGAAATTCCAGGTCATCTGCACCCAAAGGTGCAGTGTACCGCCATTTACCAGTTTTACCTTAAATCAGTGGTTCTCAACCAGGGGCCCGGAGCCCCCTGAGGGGCTGCAAGCAGGTTTCAGGGGGTCTGTAAAGCAGGGCAAGCATCAGACTCACTGGGGCCCTGGGCAGAAAGTCAAAGCCCCACTGCATGGAGCTGAAGTCCAGGGCCCTGAGCCCTACCACCTGGTGCTGAAGCTGAAACTTGAGCAGCTTAGGTTCATGAGGCCCTAAGCAGCTGCTCCGTTTGGTACCCCCTAACGCTGTCCCTGGCTTTTATATGCATAAAATCAGTTGTTGTGGCACAGTTGGGCCATGGAGGTTTTAAAGCACGCTTGGGGGCCTCAGAAAGAAAAAGGTTGAGAACCCCTGCCTTAAACCGTCTCTCTTGTAAACCATACAGCATTTGTAAGCACTTATGATAAGACAAAAGTCTTTTTTTTTAAGAAAGAATAAAGATTTAATTAGAAAAGAGGGCACATGATGGAAACAACTAGTTACAATATAAAACAAAATCAGGAAAATTAAAATCTGGGTCTACACTTTGTAGTTTACTTTCCTGTCTAATCAAGTAGATTTCTCTACCTCCCCTCAAAGTTGTCTGTTGCAGAGCTGGTTAGTTCCACAACAGCCAGGATCCATTCAGGATCCATTTCATGTTTATGAAAACCCCCTGTGAATGGATCCAGAGTGCCTTTCCCTACACTTTAGTATATCTAAACAGTCTTTTGTCTTTTATTCATAGCCAAGGCAATCTCCTGCCTGTTTCTCTTCAACTCCAAGTGGTTTTGATTGTTTGGAATTGTCTTGAATGTTTTCCCGTTGACTATTCTGGGATGTGGAAAAGGTAGACAACAGAACTTTGCACCACCACACTAGGGACGGGTGACAACTCCCTCTTGTTGAATGAGTCATCAACAAGGCATGCTATCATTGGTGACTAATTTCTACTCCATGTCAATAAAGCATACTTTCAATATAAATTCAAGATTCCTTAAATATTACTGATCCACACATATCACAATGATTGAGTCTTAACAGCTTTTAGATACCTTACATGTTACTCTTTATGTTACTCTTTATGGATAAATATCCTGTAAGAAGTGTTTGGTGTAGTGAGTTTGTCAGATCAGAGTCACTTGCAAAGAACAGAGGATTCTTTGCTAAGAAGTGTCTGTCACATCTAGCCTATCCCTGAAATCATCACATTTTATTCTCCGTATAGTGTTCATAAACAACATAGTTGCCCACTTATTATACAGCTATGGACCATAGTCTGCTATCCTTACTCATGCTGATTAGTTAATTGAAATCATTCTCACTTGTCAATGATTTCAAAATATTGATAATGATGTCATGAACATGTCAAAAGTTTATGGGTAAGTGGAAGTAGAGCTAAGACTGATTTTTAGATTGTGACTTTATTTATGGGGTTGTATGAACTGGGAGAGCATTTGAATATATATCCACCTTTTCTTAACTGTTAATTTCCATACCTTTAAATTCTTAAGGTTTTTACAAAATTCTATTGTCCGCTGTTAGATAAGTTAACAAAGATTTTTTTCTATTTACTTATTTTTCAAGATAGGGCCAGGGCAGATTTTTGGATCCTGATAGGGTTTCCCTATACCCTGCCCCTCTCCTGAAATGCAGAGTTTGGGAGGGTACCTGGTGGGACCTTTGTAGTTTAGGAACTGTTGGGGTTCAGATCTTTTGAACTCCCTCTGTCCTTATTAACAGTAGTTGCAACTAAGGTTTTATCCACAATGGGGAAATGAGGTGTTTTTTATTATTATTTGCATTGCAGAAGTACCCAGGAGTCCTTGTCATGGATAAGGACTCCATTGTGCTAGGTGCTGTAAAAATAGAACAAAAAGATGGTCTCAAGGAGCTTATAATCTAATGTATTAGATTTTAAAATGGCATGGTTAACCCTAGGGTTCTTCCTAGGGTTAATCACAACAGGCTAACCATTTTAAACACAACTGTCTGTCTACATTAGTTCCTAAAGTAGTGTTCAATATGTTAATTTAAAAGTGTTATTTAGCACAGCTTGTGTTCCCTATGCAGACTCAGCTTTTGTTAATGTCACCCTTCTTTGTGATAAATATAGGGAGGTGTCACAAAATATTAAACTGATAGGTAAAGTACCAGTCACAGCAGGGAAATAGAATCCTAGCAATATGTTTCAAATGCTGTGGTCAAAAAGATATCTTCCAGATTTTCATTTGTATGCAAATATTTTGGAATATGTTTTGTAGGTACCCAAATAAACTGCAGATATTTGAACTATGGAAACAAATCTTCATTTGGATGGCGATATGTCCCATCTGCAGGCCTTAGATGCTGAACATTTAATATGACAATTTTTGATTACACAAAATCTCAATTATCACAATAATACCACACTTCTCTTTAAACTATGAGCCCAGTGCTGTTACTTTGGACTTTTTTATTTGCTTCATGTTCAACCTTCACAGAACCAGTTTAGCAAGGCCCACAATTTCACCTACTGTACTTTTTGCTACATTCTTCTGGTTTAAAAATCCATGTAAAGCAATTTACATTTTTTCCAAATCTCTTGAGCTCACTTTTTTCTTCTTTAAAATCTAGAGGCTCAGCACTTACTACGAGCAACCCTACAATGAAAAACCCACTCCCTGTGTGACAAGGAGACTCATTTCTACACTCACAGATTACAGCTTCAAAGTTCCTCATAAACTATGCTTAAGAAAAAAAAAGGCTTAAAATTTCAAAGAACTATTTCAACTGTGCTATGTTTTAATGTAAAAAGGTCAGACTAAACAAGTGTTGGGTGTAAGCGTGTGTTTTAATGTAGGAAAGAAATTAGATAGGAAAAAAGTAAGTTTTATAGTTTTACTTTGTGCTTTTCACAGCCCCAGGGGCCAGGTCTTCAGCTACTGTAAATCAGAGCAGTTATATTGATGCTAGTGGAGAGTCTACTTCTACCCTCTGAGGATCTTTCTGCATAGGCTGTTTCAGCTTCCCTGTATACTGAGGCCCCAATCCTGCAATGAGCTCTGCTCAGGTAGACCTCCTGTGACAGATGCTTCTAGCCAGGGCCGGCTCCAGGCACCAGATCAGCAAGCAGGTGCTTGGGGTGGCCAAGGGGAAGGGGCAGCAGTTTGGACTCTTTGGCGGCAATTTGGCGGCGGGTCCCTTGGTCCCTCTCAGAGGGAAGGATCTGCAACTGAATTGCCACTGAAGAAGAAAGCGGCGCGGTGGAGCTTTTTTTTTTTCCCACCGCCACTGGAGCTGGCCCTGCTTGTAGCAATTCTGCTTGTCAATTCATGAGCATCTAGTTCATGGTCCAAAATGTTAATACATATATATTTTCCTACCATTATTCTTGGCTCATAGAGATTGTTACTAAATCAATTTGTATCTGTTACTACTAAAAGAAGCTAATAGAATCAGAAGTTCATTTAATACGTTTTTTCTTCTTTAAGAGTGTAAGCTTCAATGAGATGACTGTATTTTGCTGTCTGAGCAGTGCTTAACACTTCTGAGTTACTAATGTAATACAAAGAATAATCATAATCTACAGACTTTCTCAAGATACTCAGATGATCTAAAAATATACATATAAACTGTCTTTCTGGTGACAGTTACAACTTTCTTGTGTATTACAATTTGTCACCAACTAATTAATTAATTTTGGCATCTACAAATGAAGCAGAATACAAGCAGAATCAGGAAGGAATTTTCCCCTGGTCAGATTGGGAGGGACCTTGTTTTTTTTTTTTGCCTTTGTCAGAAGTATAGGACACAGGTTGCTTGCCAGGATTGCCTGATTACCTCACTGAAATAATTCCCTGCCATTGCAGGGCCTAGAGGCATTGGTGCACCATCATCTCTTTTTATTTTCTGCCGGGGGTACACAGAGGGCTGTAATATTTTAATCTAATCCAGGTTACTGGGCTTCATGCAGAATTAATTTGTTGGTGTTTAGTGGCCTGTGATATACAGTAGGTCAGACTAGATGATCTGGTGGTCACTTCTGGCCTTAAAGTATGTGACTCTTTTAACTTTCAGTATATGCTAGAGTTGAACCTTGCTGAACTGGGACTGATGTGGCATCAGAATCAGTCCCAATACAGTTAGCAGCTGCTAGGAATTTGTTTACTTATCTTGCATTAATTCTACATATGAGGTAGAGAAGTCAGAAAGGGTATTTGTTAATTGTGATTTGTGCATGAAGATTTGGCTGAATAACTCATTAACAATGAGAATTACACAGTTAATTCCCTGGATACTTTACTGAAAATGTACCCAACTACATTGAATGCAGTGCCTTCAGATTTAGCATTTATTTTAAGATGGCTTGTTCAGGGACTACTGCATTCTAAAATGATTACTGATCTTGTCTTGATTAGCAATTTATTTAAAAATGGATATCAAATTTGCAGGATTTAGTTTAATCTTAAATTGTTTTCTTAATCTCCACACGATTTAAATTGCTTCTATTCAGCACAGTTTATGTAATTTACTATGTCAGGTGGGTTACATAACAAGAAAATGGCTCAAGCTATTACTATAAAAAAGTGGTGCTCTGGGACAAACCTAAATAAAAGAAGGAAGACCAAAAAAAAAGGGGGAGGGATCATATGAGACATTACAACTAATTTAAAGGGAAAGAGGGTTTAAAGATCAGGTCCTTGAACCAGGGTGTGTTGTTTACTTAGTAACTGAATCCCTAATGCTTTATCAATAACTCTATCACACTACACACTCCCAGACAAAGAGGTGGCCTTCTGTGACACAAGATTTGACAGCTGCTATCAGCTGCCATCCATTTTAGTTTTGACAAATCTTGTTACACTCTGACACATTTATTTCTCAAAACATGAGCTGCTGTCTCTTTCTATTATGAATGGCATTTTAACCTTACCCATTAAGGGTCATATGAATTTATCAGCTTTGTACTGTAGAGCTCTGCAGTGTGGCTTTGTTCATACAGTTAAGGGACTGCCCACAAAGTCTACACCTAATTTAGGATCTGCTGATAAAGATTTTTCAAACCGAACAGCTCTCCAAATTTTTCACACTTGTTAAACAAGTTGGGAAAACCTTCAAATAAAAAAAAACACACTCACATTATATCAGTGGCAAAAGTTAGATGTTCAGGGAAAATTTTGCTTGGAAGCTAATACTGAACTTAGCTGGAATAACCTGTAGCTCAGCATTCAGTATTCTCAGCTGAGCAGTCAAGCGGTCACTAGGGAGTATTCTGGCTTCTTGTAATTTTATTCATCTGTCAGCTAAATCAGAGATCCAAATGCAAACCTTTATCCTCAGGGACATTGTGTGGATTATTCCCTGAAGGACTAAATAAACCTGGACTACTCTGATACAAAGAATAGTTTTTTTTCTTCTTCTTCAAATAATTCCTTCTGTGACAGAAAAACACTTCAGCATTATACATGTTTTATATAAAGGAAAACTACCAGATTTATTTGGACATAAGCTTTCGTAGTAAAAAACCTCACTTCTTCAGATGCATGCACTCCATGCATCTGAAGAAGTGAGGTTTTTTACCCATGCATGGAGGTTTGATCTCTTTTCATGATGCAACCTGGCTAAATCAACCTGACACTCACTGACATCATAGCAAAGAAAAGTGCTGTTACAAGGACTTTACAGAGATTTATCGCTTAATTTCAGATTAGCAAGTGAGGTTTCACTCCATGCATCTGAAGAAGTGGGTCTTTTACCCACGAAAGCTTATGCCCAAATAAATCTGTTAGTCTTTAAGGTGCCACCAGACTCTTTGTTGTTTTTGTGGATACAGAGTAACACGGCTACCCCCGATAAAGGAAAACCGTGTCCCTCTTTTTTTCCCATATAGACAAGAGCTCTGAGATTGCAAAAAATTCAAAAAATCTTTAAGTATGAAAAACCACATATTGCATGATTATTGATGCTTTATTATGTATCAAAACTTCATTCTTCCAGTACGAGTTAATGGCATTTAAGTTTTCTAATAGATTTTCAACATACTGGCAAATAGTCTGGAATAGAAACTGCCTGTGCAAAATGTGATATATGATTGCAACAGCATTTCATAGCATATCAGGGATGGAAATGGAATGAGAGATGTCACAGACATTGTCTTAGTCTCAGAAGCATATCAATGTGATTGGAACCCAAACAAAGGTTCAAAGCATCTCACTCTCTCTCTCACACACAGAGCATGCATTCAAGAGTGGGCTATTTTGTATCCAGAATGATCCAGACAAAATACAACCTCATTCACCATTACTGGCTGCTTCCTACTCTTTCAAAATCCTCTCTTCCCTTCTTTTTATGGGTCCTGTTCATCCTCATTCTTTTTATGGGTCCTGTTCATCCTCATTCTTCCAGAACCTTCTCTCTCCTCCTCTTATTTCCATATGGCCTCACATTTGTCATCATTCTTTCCATTATGGGTTCCTCAACCATTCCTTTGGGTTTTCTTCTCTGAAGTAAGGTTTAAGAGGTTGTCCAAGTGAGTGAAACTGTCCCACAAGCTCCAGTGATGGGGAAGAGAACAGGTTTCTGATTCCTCACAAATGCTTGTTCCCACAGTTGATTGGACTGGGGCTGTCATGGGAGCTGAGGCAGAGAAGAATACAAATTGGTGGCCATCTAGATGCTTCTGAAGAATCCCCCAGATATTCACTCATTTTTTCCAGTAGAAACACAGTCTAGTTCACAGATCTCCTTACCTTGTCAAAGGGAAGTAGTTTGATCTCTTCTCATGATGCAGCATGGCTGCATCAACCTGACATTCACTCACTGACATCATAAGAAACAGATGTGCTGTTACAAGGACCTAACTTATCCCTTAATTTCAGATTAGCAAAATAGGGGCCCTGGGTCTGACATCAGCCCAGCAAGCTAGAACTTATGAGCCACTGACATCACAGAAATGCGTACCACCATATTTGCTCTTCCTCCCTGAGTGTCTTCCAGGCTACAGCTATTATGAACCCAAGGTGTGTAGTCATGGAACCAGGAACAGAAAGACAAATTTTAATTCCACTTACCTGACTATTTGCTTTCCGTGACTGCATCATGGCAACAGAGGAGCACACACACACAAGAAGAATTTGGCTCAGGGGAAGTGTATTAATACTTCAGTCTGGTTGTTCATGCAAACCTGTTCCAGACAAAAGGTCTGCAAAGTCTTGGCCAAAACATATTATCAGGCACGCGGGATTAAAATGTCATTTATTTAGAAAAGCTGTTGTTTATGATGTTAATACAAAACTCTTCCAAACAATAAGCAAATGTAGTGGAGGGGGGTCACAATCTTTTCCGAGTCTCATTTTCTGTTTTCTGTGTTATATTGCCAGCTCTGTGTGCTTTCAAATTGAGTGCCTCCCTTCCTGTTTACAAATAACATAATAAACTATGTAAGCAACACTAGAAATTTATAAATTAATACCTCTGCTGACTATAATTCAAAATTGTTTTGAATAAATATATTAGATTTAAACATGAAAATGACAATATTATTTGAGAATATATATAACTGCGTGCTAGTATACAATTTTCTGTCATTTGTTTTGTAGTTACCTTTAATAGGACACTCCCACCCACCTCCTAGCTCATATGAATTCTTGTCTTAGCTCTTCTACTTACTTCTGGTTATATTTCTGTGCACTTCACCACCCTTATTACTGAGTAAAGGCTCATGTTCCTACCTTAGGTAGCAGACCAGTATCATTACCACTGTAGAGAACATGGAGTTGATCTGTAATAATAATGTTACGAATGTGTTACTTAGCTAATGAGATGCCATATTGGGTTAGTCACAGTGGAATGTATGAATGTATACTGGTTCAGTTAATAGTGGGCTGTTGGGAAAATTGCAGAATGATATCTCAAAAGCCTTAGATAAATAACAGTCCAGTAAACACTTGCAAGACAATAGGCAAGCTAGTAATTCTGAAGTGGATGTGATTTCTTCCAGGCACCCACCTTTCTGATAAAGCTGAGAGCCCAGAAGTCAAAGGGTCAGTTGGGAGAGAGGTGAGTTATTAGAAACTCTTCGAGGGGAGACGCTGACAGAGGAAGAGACTGTAGTAGGGTAATCTGTCCCTCCCAGCCCAGAGTTGAGAGTTCCTGAGTTAAGTGGAACCTACCTAATGCTGCAAGGAAAAAATAGGTTTTAGGTAAGATCAAATGCATATAGGCATTTGTTGTTTTAACCATTTTCTCTGATTGCCATGTAACCTTTGGGTTTAACCTGCAAGTGACCTGTGCTCCATAACGCAGAGGAACGTGAAAAAACCTCCAGGGTCTCTGCCAATCTGACCCCGGGAAAAAATCCTTCCTCACTGCAATATGGCCATGGATATGCAGTCTTTATTCACTAGACCACATTCTTCTTCCACAGTCAGGGATGGAACCCAGAAATCCTGGCTCCTAACTGATTTCTGACACATATTTGTGTAAGCCACTGGCAAAGCACATGGCTTACACAAATCACCCTTCTAGTGGTTGGTGAATATACAGGATAAAACCTATTACTGCTACCATTTATAGGTTTGAACCGTGCTGATGACTCATGCAAGGGGGAAATATGGGTTAAGGAATTTCTCATTTTCTTTTCTAGAGGGAAAAAATCCCACAGGACATTGCATACAAAGATTAAATGTGGTATGAGGCAATTGTGAATAACATAATCATACAATACTTACTCTACATGACTCCTTGCAGAGGATGACAAGAAAAGAAAAGCTATTGTGTTCAATGCACAGGGATGGGTCCCAGACGAAGTAGGTTCTATTCTTGACTTTGCCAAAGACCCCCTCTGGGACCTTAGGCAAGATTCAAGGAAACCAAATTAAGGGGGAACTTTAGCATTAACATTTCCTAGTTTTTAAATGCTTGATTTTGCAAACTTTAATGTTCTAATGTTCTTGTAATGTTGTTTTTATATATAGTTTGATATATCTATGTCTATATATAACAAATATATACACCTCTACCCTGATATAACGCTGTGCTCAGGACCAAAAAATCTTACCGCGTTATAGGTGAAACCACGTTATATCGAACTTGCTTTGATCTGCTGGAGTGCACAGCCCTGCCCCCCCCCCCGGAGCGTTGCTTTACCGCATTATATCCAAATTTGTGTTATATTGAATCGCGTTATATCGGGATGGAGGTGTATAACAAAAAAAAATCTCACAGGGCCAATTTTTTTCTATCCTAAATTTATTTTAGTGGATTTATGCCTGGAATGATTTGGCTTATATTATTTAATGGCCTTCAAACTCATACTTCTTGTTTCACACAGGTAATGTACTCGATAAGAGTTTTGACACACTGATTTGTACAATAAATCATGTAGGAGCATGGGATAGCCTGTGATTATTAAGAAAGTTTCATTTTAATATGCTATGTGTTACTGTGAGAAACTATACTCATAATTTGGCGGCTCCTGTTGAGGGCCTCATAGCCATGATGCATCCCACTCACTGCAGTCTAGAGTTAAAAACCATCATGCCAGACACAGATACGGGTCTTTCAAGGTAAAATGCCAGTTTCCTGCATGCACTTGAAGTAATTGAGTGCAGCTGCACCTAGGTATTATCAGAGTTTTAAAATAAGGCTGGGATCTTGTAAGGAAAGAACAAAGGCTGGGGTTGTTTTGCTCACTAATAGTCAGGCCATAGAACTTAAAAGCATTGAGTCACCCTAATTATATTGTTATGTTTGGGATTTCTTTTATTTGGTTGGAGTTTTCCAGACTATTAAATTGCAGGAAGGGAATGCAGATGCACTCTGAACTTTTTCTTCAGCTGCTCGGACCCTGCCCCTGCCATTCTGATATTTTACTTACACTAACCTACAAACAAATCCAATGTTTCTGCATTTATATTTCTGTTAAGAACATTGGAATAGGCTTATGCACTATGGTGTCACAATTGTAAGCACTCACAAAAATCACTTCTGTTTTTTTTTTCTATTGGTTCTCCTGAAGAACTGTGCAGAAAACAGCAAAATCAAAGAGACCTTTTGTGTGTGAAACTGCAAGAGAAGGCTAGAAAAGGGAGCTGTAAAAAAGGATTTGGCCCATTATTAAAGGGAACATGCCTTATTCTTTTTCTCATAACAATGTAATGCTCAATGGCATTTATTTTAATGGACCAATATGTGTAAGTGAATTAGGCTGTAATAAAAAGACATTTTGTTGCTATTTTCCTGTTGGTGTCTTAATAAAAACACATCTCTTTTACTCTTATTCTATCAGTATTATGCAGCAGGCTACAAGGTGTCTAGATAAAGACAGCAATGAATATAGCTATTGTTGACAAGTAAGGCAACATCATTCAAGACCTGCTGTCCTGGCAAATAAAACATCATTTGAGACTCATTCAAGTTCTAGGCCATGAAGACCTTATTAGCCCAAGGAAATGTAAACTACAAGAGATAGTTGACTGTACATACAGCTGAAATAGACAAACCCATTTTCTGCATCTTTCTTGAAGGGCAATTTTGACGTTAGGCCCAGATCCCTTTTCTTAAGTAATAATTCCTTTAATCAGTTTTGTGAATGGATCTCAGTTACAGTACAAGCAAGCAAATCCTATTGTAGCTGATACTTTTACTCAAGCTGGGGAAGGTTGTGGTGTGCTGCAGTCCAAAGATGTCAGAAAATGACTTCTCACATTGGAATGATAGTCCAGAAATAAATACCACTTTTGTAGAAACTATGCTTTTCATCAAAAAATAATTTTGATGGAAAATTCCCACCCAGATCTAATATATAAATATGCACAGACATATCACATATACCCTTACATTTTTTGATGAAAAGCATAGTTTCCACAAAAGTGGTATTTTCCCTGAAAATTTTGAAATGTTTTTCATTGAGAAAACTAAATAGAATATATTATTTTTGGTCCATTTGACCAAAATAAAATATTTTGATTTGTGGAACTGAAGTGAAACATTTCATTTTGAATCAGTAGGAAGTTAAATTGTATTTGCCAATAATGTAGCATCGTTTCATGGGAGTTGTAATATGACTGCTTCATGTCCCCATTCTCTCCTATGGGCTGGTTTCCTTGGCTGGACTGTATCTGCCATAACATACCATGGACAGGAGTGCACCATCATGTGACATGTCTTGCCAGTGAGCCCAGTCTATAGGGAGGAATAAGGGGAGGAGGCACTTCAACTACAACTCCCATAAGGGAACTTCCAATAAATGTTGAAACTAATTAAAAAGTAATTTTTAATGTTGATTACAACATACAGGTTGCTTTTTTTTTCTTTATTGACTGAATATGTTAAAATAAATTGCTTCGGCATTTCCAAATAGAAATGTTTCAGAAATGTGTTGTGGAAAAAAATAATATTTTGACTTTTTGTATGTATTTTGGACAAATGCGTATACTGAACCCAAGTAAGTCTGAATGTTAAATTGCATTTGATTCTGTTCATTCACTGAGATTTTCACCAGTTATGAGAGGCCTTTAACTGCAAGTCTAATTCATGCCCAATTCACCATGCAAGGGTGTTTTAATTCAGACATAATCTTTGTATAAAACTTTTAGATTCTTAATGTTTACCAATTATAAACCTGAATGTACTGTCTCTATCTTAGAGTCCCCTGCTGGTGGCTTCTTGAGGATAGGCCAGAGATCATAAAGGGATTTCTCTGTAAACCTCAGATGATATTAGGAAATAATTTAAGGCACTTCTGTTGAGATAAGGACCTTTTTGCCAAATAAGACTGAATTCTTTAAACGCATTTCGGCCCCCCTCTCCGAGTCTGATGTATCATCATATCCTTTAAGTTTGTGAACTAATTTTACATTATTAACATCAGTTGTCTGGTGGTCGATTACCATTCAGTGCAACATGAATGGGACTGTTACTTAGCATTTTAGTATGGAAAAAATCCACAAAGCCCATAAACGATAAGCCTATCTGTATTCACAGAGAACACTTTCATTTCAATTTTAGAGGTACCATAAGTTTCATGGGATCTGACCATATAGAACTCATTCTAGGATGAGTATCCTATTGGAGATGGTTGAGGGGGCAGAATAGAAAGGAGGTAATTAAAAGTTTAGTTTATTAGTTATTGCCACTATACAGAAAGGAGAAGGGCAGGGGGATAAGTTCTCCCTAACTTTCTAACTATTAATGAAATAGAAAATCTTGCTCCACAGTTGTAGTTTTTTATTTCTCCTGTTTTGTTTTTAGACAGAATTATCCTCTTTGTCTGATGTGCCATAGCCCAAGTGTGATATTCCTTATCAACCTTCTACAACTGGAGCCATAAATTTTTTTTTTCTTTTTACATGCAAAGATCAGTAGCATATACCTTGATCCAATTTCCTCTAGGCTGTATCTTGTCAGGGGCAAAAGTAAATTATCTTTTGATTACCATTTTAGTTCATTTACAGAAACTTGTACTGTCATGTGGAGAACAAGGCTGTGACCAATCTGAAAATGACTGTTTCAGATTTAAACTATTCACCCAAATTTCTCTGCAGCATTCCGTAAGGTAATAAAGTGGTTTGCATAGTTTTATACTGTGAGCTTCCAAGAATCATTAAGTTGAAGTAATTTGTAGAGGAGAAAGTGGTATTAATACCTCAGGAATTCAATGAGACATGCAAACCTACTATCAAATCTTAAAAAAAACTGGTTAAAATAGAGCTTTGAACCTAACATTTTATTTTGGATTGTACGGAAAGAAAAGCTAATCTTTCTGACAGAAAGATCTAGGGGAAAATAGAGTAAATGCTAATAAATAAAATGACTAAATAATAATATTAAAACACACAGCTTAACAGACAAATGCACATAAGTAAGGAAACTGAAGTTTGCCTCTCTGTCCATAACTTATTCTGTTATGATGTACAGGTATTGGAGGAGGCTCTGAATACCATACCTATTACAATATAATGGAGAGATTGTATTCATTGAGAGATTGTATTCATTTATTTTATTCATTTATGTGTTTATGCAAAACATTTCAAAGGACCTGTTCAAACCTCTACATGTCTCTGACATTTACGAAAATACAAATAAATGAAAAGAATAGGAGTCTTCCCAGAATCAAGAAAGGTGGGGAACCCACTTCATCCACCTATCACAGCCCTCAGCACAAACTTCCTTCACCTAAAGCTTGGGAGAAGACATCGGCTTTGCAGCATGCCTTGCACATTTACAGTTTTGGGTTATTTGGCTGAGGGCATCAGCCACAGCCTTGGTTTCTGAAGGAATTCCACCCTCCTAAATCTAAGAAGCATAGAGCAAGTTGTCAGAAGAATGCCTGGATTAGGACCTTTCTCCACTGCATGCACTATTCACCAGCACTTCATAAGGGAGAGCCTGCAAATTTTGCTTTCAAACTCCTGCCCTAATCTCATACTCTGACACCATGAAGAAGAGTTGAGAAGACCTGTAGGATCATCTGCTTTAGACTCTTTTAAAGCCCTCATTTTGGAGGAGGTTTTTATCTGGTTTATAACAACACATATATTCCAACTTGAGGGGGAAAAAAAGACCATGTATTACTGAACAATAGCTTATTGTGATACTGTGGGTGCACGGGGTATAAATGTTAGACTTTCTCCAACTAGAGTGACAATTGGGAAACTCTGAAATCTTGCTGAAGGTGAGTCTCCTTTTCTTGGCTAAAACTGTCAGTCCTGATGCAGGGCTAGGCTCACTGCCTGAGTGCTAGTGACAAGATTGACAGAATATTACAGATGATACGAGTGAACAAGGTTTTTCCTAAACTGTTTGAGTGCTTTAATTGGAGCAATTTGGCCCTTTTAGGCCAAAGTTATATTGAGGTGGTGGTGAGGAGTGGGGATATTTCTAAGTACATGGATGGGGTGATGGCAACTCCCAAGCTTAGAAGACAGTAATTTAAGTCAATGCTGTCTTCATCTCTTAACTTCTCTTGGGAACTGGCCCATCTTCTGCCTTCTAAAGCAGGATAATTTCCCCAGCATAGGGTGCTGAAAGAGATAAGCAGGTCTTACTTGCTGATCTATAAATATTTACAGCCCTTTTGATATACAGATTTCCATAAAGGTGTCCGTCAGTTCTTTTAAATGCTGGTGGAGACTTCGGCCTGGTCTACACTACGCGTTTAAATCGATTTAAAGAGCGTTAAATCGATTTAACGCTGTATCCGTCCACACTACAACGCCCTTTATGTCGATATAAAGGGCTCTTTAAATCGATTTCTGTACTCCACCTCGACGAGAGGAGTAGCGCTAAATTCGATATTAACATATAACTACCCACTTCCGACGATACACATAGAATAAGATGTTTTCAGAGACAGTGCCAGAAAATAAAAAAAAGCATGAACGGGCTCCTGGTCCGGCTATGGGCGTCTGCAGGCACAATGTCTCCGAGACAAATCCCCAGCGTTATTATATCGACGGCGAAATTTAACGAAGCAATAGTCACAGAGCGGGATGTTTTCAATCCGCGAGGAAGGAACTGTCTACGAATACAGAACATTACCCAACAGACCCCCAACGCAACGGAGGACAAATTGGAAGAATACAGAACACCGTGAGAGAGTCCAAGGGCCCGGAGAGAGGTAGACTAGCGTACCGGGAACTATGGGAACATCATAACGGGAGAAGGCTAGTCACAACCTCGAGACACTTTGGACTACGTCACAATGCATACGCTAGAACTATCATACAGTCAATGACGTGTATGGCCTCGGACGACAGTTGGACGCAGCATAAGTCAAAAATAGTGAACAGAAAATAGTGTATCAAACGCTGATAAG